>NC_139523.1:17750934-18005934 GCF_947247035.1 Vipera ursinii | reverse complement strand
CTGCTAAACACATTTTTAAAAAACACACACACAACCCTACCAATTCACCTACGGAGGAGAGGAGAACCGATGTTCACGCCACAGTTTGCAAACCACATTGACACCCCGTGAGCATCCAGTAAAACGATTGTTTCGTTTTTGGCTCTGCAAACTAGCCATGGTGGGGATAACCTCTGGCTTAATATGTATCCAGCCTGCTAAACACATTTAAAAAAACACACACACACACACACACAACCCTACCAATTCACCTACGGAGGAGAACCGATGTTCACGCCAGGCAAGTTCATTCGGGTGCCTTTCCCCAGCCTACCTTACAGGGTGGACGCTAGGAAAAATAGGCAGCTCTCTGGGGCTGCCTCGTCCTCCCTGCAGGCTCTGAATCGAAGGGAGGAGGAGAATCAAATACATTTGGTTTTAGGTTTTATTTGGGAACCCGCTTGTAGAACAAGCCCGCAGCGCCCCGCTTCCAGCCCACGTCCGGCTTCTCCCCGCGCCGAGCCCGGGGACCGAGCCGGGGCCGGGCCGGGCGAGTGGGAGGCGCTCGGAGGCGGGGCGGGAAGGCTCGCCTGCAAAGGGACGGAGGGCGCGGGGCACGGGCTGTGGGCGAAGGGCTTCGCGTGGCCAGCCAGGAGCGGGACCCTTGGCCCGGCGCACCCGGGCTTGCGTCCGAGAGGCGGATTAACTGCAGGGGGGAGAATCGCCCAAGGCGCTCACAGCTCCGGACCTCCTTGGCCGGAGTAAGAAGTAAGAAGTAAGTCGGGGGCCGGGGGCGGGGGGAACGCGGGCGTCGGCGAGAGGACTTGGGGTTCCCCGCCCGCAAATGCCAGAGTCGGGGGAGAGGGGCAGCCCCCCCCTCGCCACCCCTTTTTCCCCAGGCCGATAGAGCGCCTGCACGGGGAGGAAAAGGCGAGTCTCCAGCCTGGCCGAGGCGAAAGCTGCTCTTGGCCGAAGTTGGGAAGCGCCCCCGAAGGAGCGCAAGTGGGGCGTGGATGCCGAAGCTGGGAGACGCGAGGTGGGGCTTTTCGGGAGCTGGGGAGTGGGGAGACTTTCCCGGCTTTAGGGACCCGCGCCTGCCAGTAGCCTGGGGGAAGAAGGGGCGGCTGAGGTCGGTCCCTGGCAGTCCTCGGGATCTTCGTAAGGAGGAAAGGAGGGGAGCGCCTATGGAGCCCGTATGGAAGACTTCGGGGGTGGGTGGGTGGGTAGGCTTTTGAAGTTCAGCCGGGTGAGGAGGGGGCGTGGAGCCCTTCGCCCTGCTCTGCGTCGGACAGTAACTTCCAGAGCTTCGGAGCACGACTCCAGTCTCGCTTTGCAAAATGTGCTGCTTCTTTAACGAGGGCGGGTCGGGTACGAGACTCCAGAGACCTGCTGTCTGCCAGAAAAGGCTTGCCCGGTTGAATTCCTGCCTGCCTGCCTGCCTGCCTGCCTTTAGTCACGGGGTTGGGGGAGGGTGGAAAAGCCTGGGAGCTGCTCGACAGAAAGTGGTGGCGGCACGTCGTGGGTGGGGGGGGGGGCACGGGGGGGGGTAGAGAAGGAGAAGAAGAGGTTTATGGAAAGCGCTGGGCGCGCCCGCGTCCGCTGCAATGTCCGGTTGGGTTTCCAAAACAACGGAGGCTTCTTCTGACGGGTTATTTAGCATCGTTCCCCCGGCCCTGCATTCCGCACTTGACCCAACGGGGAGGGGGGGGGGTCATTCGAGGCCAGGCTGGCTTTGGTTAGGACTTCTCATACGATGTGACATTAAAAGGAAAAAAAAAGGCCACCCAGCAACTTTAAATGGAAGTTTGCCTTTCCGAGTGTGCAGATGCTGGGCCCGCTTTTCTGGAGAGTTCAGGGGAGATTTCCTTTTGAGACTCTAAATCAGGGGGTTTCAAACTTGGCCCTTTTACGACTTGTGGACTTCAACTCCCAGGAACCCTCAGCTGTAAATCCAAACCTAGGCAGCACGCCAGATCCCATTTGCTTTGGATAGGGGGTCCTCCACCGTTCCAAATTACAAGAGCACTAGAAAAAGTGACTTGTGACCCTTTTCCATAGTTACAAAGTTGTAGCGCCTCCCCCCACCCCGGGGTCACGTGATCAAAATTCGGACCCTTGGCAACCGGTTCATACTTACGACGGTGGCAGTGTCCCCGGGGGTCACCTGATCTCCTTTTCCCACGTTCTGACAAGCCAAGTCAATGAGGAAGCCACATGGTGTTACTGTGGTGTTAACTGACTTATGATCTGCAGTGATTCGCGTAACAACGGAGGCAAGCAAGGTTGAAAAAAATGGGGCAAAACTCACTTAACAGGTGTTTCACTTAACAACAGGGATTTTGGCCTCAATTGCAGTCCTAAGTCAAGGACTACCAGGATTTCTCTCTTATCCTGCTTGGGAAACAGGTATGGCTGGTCTGCTGTGAGGCAACGGCCACCACCGCTGAACGTCTTTGCTTAATGGAAGTGTCTGAAGAAGGAAAAGAGATGAAATTGGTCAGGGGTCATAAAACAGAGGTCTTCAACCTTTGGGGCACCATGGAGAGAGGTTTTTCCACGGACCAGAGAGTGCGTAATTTTGTGTGCTGCCTGCATCCCGCGGATGGGGTTCTGCTTGTTTGTGCGGGCTGGTTGCTGGCATGCTGCGGCCCGTTACTGGTCCACAGACCAGGGGTTGGGGACTCCTGTCATAAAGGGTCCTGTTGGGGAAATGGGCGGGGTCTCTAGAAAGTTGCTTGGTGATTTCCAACTACCAGCCATGATCCCTGCAGACCTGGAGTTTGGTAGGTATCCTGAGAAATCTCCTCGGGATGCTTCGGCAAAGAAGTTGCTGCGGAAAAAAATATATCTCTGCAGCCAAAAGGTTTGATTCACACAGTGCATCAAGGTCTCATTTGCTTACCCCATGATTTATTGAATAAGCCAACATTGTCTGGATTAATATATTGAGCTAAACCATAAACCAAGGCTTACAAGCCACTCTTACAAAAAAAAAAAACAACCTCTGGTGAGCTTGTCTAAATGAAAAGCGGTTTCTTGAAATCGTCTGTCAGAAAGCTGAAAAAAATGTGTCTCCCTCTACAGCAGAGATCCCCAACCTTTTGGGCACCAGGGACTGGTTACATGGAGAGAGGTTTTTCCGTGGACCGGAGGGTGCGTGGTTTTGAGCGCTGCCTGCATCCTGTTTGTGCAGATTGGTTGCTGGCATGCCGCGGCCTGGTACTGGTCCACAGACCGGGGGTTGGGGACCGCTGCTCTATAGCCCAGTGAAGCTTGAATAAAATGGTTACCAGTCCCCTTTTTTATGAGTGGAGAAATTGAAACAGGGAGATAAACGTTGGCTTGAAACCACCTATTGGCTGGATTCACAAAAATCTCTTAACCCAAGTTTGGTAAAAGCAGATGGCTGCGATGCAAATTTTGGTCTTGGTTGTGCATGTAAGTTGAGGACTACCTGTATGGTGACAATCTTTTCCACTCCTGTCCTCATTTACTAAAGGTTTTTGGGATACCTTCCTGAAGAGGCGACTCTTGATGCCAACTTGATTTGATTCTAATTAACCAGACTGCTCCTATTGGCTTCACTCTGTTGGCTTCATCAGACACCAACCTCTAGCTTGCATTTAGATGGGAAGAGCAGGTTGCAGTTGGACTGAAAAGTAAAAAAAAAATTCTTCTGGAAATAGGCTTTGGCAAACCATTTCTATAAATCTACTCCGAAAGCAGTGGTGGGATTCAGCCGGTTCGCACCACTTTGGCAGAACCGGTAGCTAATTTTCTGTTGCCCAGGCCAAGAATGGACTTCTGGAAGCGGCATCCCCACAGAGAACTGGTTGTTCGCATATTTGAATCCCACCACCGCCTGAAAGCCATCGTTTCTATGCCTGGCATCAAGATATTTCAACTTTTTTTTTTTTTTATAATCCTAACGCTGTGGGCTTGAAATGCTGCGAGCTTCTGCAGTGCTGTTGACACTCTGGATCCTGAATGCGATTGTTTGTTCTAAACTTTCTACATGCCTGGATTGGCCCCAGCTACTGTTTCTCCCCATGCCAAAAAGTGTTTTCCAGTCAAGGACCTCTGTGAATGGTGGATAAGAAAGAGGTTAAAGTGTTGTGCTCTAACTGGCCGTGTATCTACTCTGTTGCTATGTGCCTCCTCTAGGAGGGCTGGTACTGAACCCCGGCGTCACTTGGGGGCTGGATGTCACAGGGACTGAGAAGGGGGAATATTTATAACTTCCAACATCTTGCCAGGTTTGATATATTTAGACAGCATGCTGGCCAATAACAAATCAGAGGCAGTGGGGCTCTGGAACAGGGTTTCTGGCTACTGTATGCTTCCTTCAGAGCTTTTCTTAACACGTCTTTCCATTCCAATAACTCATGAAGAAATAAAGTAAGGACCATGGGCCAATAAAGAGACAAATCCATTCCTTGTCCCCAAAATTATTTGACTCTTTGGGTCAAGTCTTTAAGGGGAAGAAAAACAAAAACAAACGTGGTTCAGCTTGGAAGCCAAGCAGGGTCAAGCTTAGTTAGGGTTTGACTAGGAGGATGCCAGAGAATTAGACAGTTGTTGGCTAGACTGAGAAGTTCAAAGGCGTCCTGGAAGAAGGAAACAGCAAACACTTTTTCATCTCATTACCAAGGAAACTGCATGGACGCGTCCGTGAAATCACCAAGAGACAAGGAGACTATAACTAGCATTATATGTTAGCACTGCTTTGATTTTCAGAGAAGACTTGGGGGGGGGGGGCTAAACTGTTCTTGGAAATGTAGAGATCGTAGTTGGCTTTCCATTTTTTTTAAAAATAGGTCAGGGAAGTCAAAGAAGCTGGGCACCAGCCTTGTGATCTGAATCCTTCCATCTCGGCCATCCTCAAGTGCCTAAAAGACCTGCATCTCTTGGCTTTCCTGCTCTGTTTTCTATTCTGCCCTCGATTCTTTGCAAAACACCTGTGCGAAGCTCACTTTCCACCTTCCTTCTTAACAAAGTAGAACAACAGAATAACAGAGTGGAGGGCTTCTAGTCCAACCCCCTGCTCAAGAGCCCATACCCTTTCAGACAAATGGCCGTCCAATCTCTTCTTAAAAACCTGTTGGAGCATTCACAGCTTCTGGAGGATTCACAGTGTTGGAGCATTCACAGCTTCTGGAGGCAGGTTGTTCCACCGGTTAATTGTTCTAACTGTCAGGAAGTTTCTCCTTAGTTCCAGGTTGCTTCTCTCCTTGACTAGTTTCCATCCATTGCTTCTTGTCCTCCCTCTTCTTTGTGGCAGCCCCTGAGATATTGGAACACTGCTATCCTGTCACACCTGGTCCTTCTTTTCATTAAACTAGACATAAACTAGACAATTCCTTGAACCGTTCTTTGTATGTTTTAGCCTCCAGTGCCTTAATCACCTTTGTTACTCTTCTCTGCACTCTCAACATCTTCCTCCAAGCCTTCTCTTTCACAAAGTTTGCTTATAACACGATCCTTTCTGACCTCAGTGGAAGTCAAGTCCAGATCTAGCCATGCCTTCATGTTTGTTTCTTCTCCTGGATTGCTCATTTTTTTCTTTGTTGTCTCTCCCGCCCACTGCCGAATGTGGATTGCAAGCTCCTACCTACGTGTCCTTCTCTTAAATTGGCAAAGACTCATGTGTGTTTATGGGACATTGTTGAGATCTCACTTGTGGAGTACAAACCCTGAACTTGTGGCCAGGTTTTTAAAAGTTTATTTTAATTTTTTTATCCCGCCTTTATTATTATTAAAAATACCTCAAGCTGGTGAATGTACCTATTACTCCTCCCTCTTACTGTTTTCTTCACAACAACAATGTGAGTTGGGCTGAGAAAGTGGGACTGGCCCAAAGCCACCAAGCCGGCTTTTGTGCCTGAGGCAGAACTGGAACTCACCGTCACCTGGTTTCTAGCCTAGTGCCTTAATCACTAAATCAGACCGATAGCCCATCCTAACTGGATCCTCTTAAAACCAACTCCAGCCTGGTCCAGCAGATTTTATAGTGCACATTAACTTTCTCCCAAGTTGCTGCACTCCAGATGTGCTGGATTGCAGCTCCTACAATCCTAATTCAATACAGACAGGATTGGGGGAGGCTGTTGTATAACATCAGAATAATAAGGCTGGTTGCTCACAGTTAATAATGGCTAAACTACACACTGCCTCTGTTCTCAGTGGATACTTAACCAGGTCATTTACAAATCTGTAAGCTGCATCTTCACGGCACCATAAACATGGTTAGAGGTTTGTTTGTTTGTTTGTTTTGTGGTGGTGCAGATTCAGGCTGGTAGAAACCTGGAGAATGTGTAACCTAATAAACAGGCCAAGCATGCTGTGTCCTTATAATCCTTGTGTTAAATTTCTTTACCCTTTTGTGCCATTCTGAGTAGTCAGGTTTCTCGACCGCAAAGTTTTGGTTTGTTCCCGCAAATATGTGTTTCTTACGAAAGAGTCGCCTTGGCAGAGCACAGCAAGGAGGGTGGGCTACTGGGCTTGGATCCTGATCCAAACGGTCACAACTTCCTCTTCTCCAAACTGTAGTTGCCAGTGGTCAACTGATACCCTTTGGTGGCATCACCTCAGAGGGGGCAATTTTTATGGAAGATGCATTGCAGAGAATCCTTGGCTCCTGTGGGTGTTATATAAATGCAAGATCCATACAAGATGAATGGTAAATTGCAACTAGTTCCTTAGATCACGTTGAAGCAAAAGGTGGAAAATTCCTTCCTTCCTTCCTTCCTTCCTTCCTTCCTTCCTTCCTTCCTTCCTTCCTTCCTTCCTTCCTTCCTTCCTTCCTTTTCCTTCCTTCCTTCCTCCCCAGTCCTCACTTTCCTTTCTTTTCAGATACCACTCTATCAAGAGTGACCCCTCTAGATATTATGCCCTCCAGCTAGTTAAAAACATGTCATATCTCTGAGGGATTAATTTTCAAGGCTGCATTATTGAGGTGGGTGGTGGTTGCATACATCAGCCCATCCCAATTCCTTCCCCCCCCCATTGCTTTCTTCCTCTTATTGCCTGTGTGTAGTTTGCTTGTTTTGTCCTTCACATGTTCTTTTAGCAGGCCTTGCTCTGTCCCCCTCCCACATCTGTCCCAAAGCCAAGGCAGACGAATTTAGCTCTTCTGATCTCTCTCTCTCTCTCTCTCTCTCTCTCTCTCTCTCTGTCTCTCTCTCTCTCTCTCCCTCCCTCCCTCCCTCCCTCCCTCCCTCCCTCCCTCTCTCTCTCTCTCTCTCTCTCTCTGCCACAAGTCAGTGCCTGGAGTTTCCCTGGAGTTCCTACAAGCTGTTGATTTTTTCCCTCCAAAGTATCCAAGAGAGTCCTGGGTAGGTATATAGAGCCCTGCAGAGTGGGGAGCTAAATGTTTTTTTTTGGGGGGGGGCTGAACTTGGGGGAAATGAGATAATAGCACCTCTGGCATCACGGTTGGGACAGTGAGTCTGGGAAGGTGAGTCAAGGCGCGGGTGTCAAAAAATAGCCGGATTGCACAGCTGTTGTAGCCGAGTTGGCAGCCTGGGAAAGGAACAAGAAGGGCAGAATCGGATCGGTTGCTCATATTGTAGATCTCCTAGACATTATAAGGGAGCTTGGTTAATCTATAGCAGTCAAAAATCAGAAGGAGTTTGGTAGCAACTTTTCGCACTAACTAATTTTTATTAAAAAAGTATAGGCTTTGGTGAGTCACAGCTGACTTTATCAAGCTGACTGTCACTAATAACTCTAGTCTGAAAAAGAGACTACTAGACACCTGCTGATATTTTATAGATCTAATAACTTACAGTCGATCCCAAAGATGCTTTTTCATGAGGCAACTGGACTTTCTTGATTTTCTTTGAAGACGTTTTGCTTCTCATCCAAGAAGCTTCTTCAGCTCTGATAACTATGACCTGGGTGACTGAGGATCTCCATATAGACGCTTACAGTAGATCATTAAGAGTTTCTGAATTGATGTTGTTCTAACCTATTTAGGCTAGATAGCGCTGGTGCTTGGATGCCCTCTTCATACTAATGTGGTTTCGTGTTGTGGAGCACGTTATACAAGTTTGAACATTGTGGCTTATTAGCACCAACCCAAGTTTTCCAGAGCAACAATCATCCCAGTCTTTGAAAGAGAAGCTGATGGGTGGTCTCACCCACTCACCCACTCCAGAAATGAGTGAGAGCAGGATGGACCTTTGAATTGATTTCATGTACATTAACGCTCCGTTAGAATTAATAGAATGACCATCCAGCCATGAGCTTAATTATTTCTCCCTTTTAGCACCTTAAAAAAAAACTTTAAAAACATACAGAATATTTTGCAAACACAAATGTTTGATGCTTCCTTAACAGTTTAGAATAAAGATTAAAATGATTCTTAAACTCTTCAGGCATATATTTTTTTTTTTGGCTCCAGCTGGAAGTTAGCAAGTCATGCTGGATTTGTGTCCTGGTAAAATCTTCCCATTTCTGACCTCACGATGCGAGAAGAGAGGCGAACCGGATTCCAAGGGAAAGTAGAATGTCGCTTTTCTTTTTCTATCCAGTTTTGGAAGGAAAATAGTATCTAACTCCGAGCAGGAGGCCCAGAGCTCCGAATATATAAGACGACTGCTTTTTGCACAGGGAAATATTAAGCCTGTTTTCTGTTTGTGGTGAAAAACCTTTGGGGCCACAAGTGAGCCAAAGGATGGGAGTGTTTCTATTTCCTTTCCTGTTGATTAGCAATAGAAGCCAAGCCTGTTAGCCAAAGGGATGTTTACTGAAAAAAAACTGGCTTGCAGAGTGATACAGAATTTGGATAGGAAAAAAAGGAGGGGAGACTTTCCATACCTGGACCCATCAACCTCCCTATCTTTCTCTTGAAGGAAGTAAGAACAACAACAACAACAACGACAACAATAAAGTTGGAAGGGACCTTGGAGGTCATCTAGTCCAACCCCCTGCTCAGGCAGGAAACCCTATACCAGTGACGGCAAACCTTTTAGAGACCGAGTGCCCAAACTGCAACCCAAAATCCACTTATGTATCATCGGGTGCCGAGTGGGCATGGCCCATTGGGTGGGCGTGGCTCATTGGGTGGGTGTGGCTGCAGTGATAAAGGCAGACTGGGTGGGACTAAAAAGTTCTATCAATTCCAACTTTGCGAGAACTTTTTTTTATCGCACGAGAAGTTGAAATTGATTGATTTTGTACACGGCGGTGGAGGCCTAAAGCGAAAAGTTTTTATAAAACCCATCTAAAGGCCTAGGACTGGGGCGACAGCACGCGTGCCCACAGAGAGGGCTCTGCGTGCCACCTGTGGCACCCGTGCCATAGGTTCGCCACCACGGCCCTATACCATTTCAGAGAAACGGCTGTCCAGTCTCTTCTTAAAAACCTCCAGTGTTGGAGCATTCACCGCTTCTGGAGGCAGGTTGTTCCACTGGTTAATCGTTCTAACTATCAGGAAGTTTCTCCTTAGTTCTAGGCTGCTTCTCTCCTTGATTAGTTTCCATCCGTTGCTTCTTGTCCTGCCTTCAGGTGCTTTGGAGAATAGTAGATAGATATATCTTCCAACAAAATAGATTTACCATCACACTTTTTAATAATTACTATGTTTTGATCCTGTGCCTTTGACTGGGACCCTGCAGTCGTAAAATGGGGCAAAACTCACTTAGCAGCAGAAATTTGGGACTCGGTTGAGGTCGTAAGTCGAGGACTACCTATAACGAGTGGGAAACGCGGAGGTTTCAGTGTACATTTTTCCCAGTTTGAGCTCTAACTGAAGGTCAAAAAGTGTGGGTCTCCAGGGCAGGAGTCACATGCTCTGTGGGAAAGATTTATTCAGTTGCTTTATAGTTTTGGATGAATTTAAAAATATGTTTGCTTGTAAATGTAACATTTAAAAAAAAGCCTGAGAAACAGAGTTGGTTCTTTCCTTTTAAAATGTTTCTCTTTCTTTTTTTTTCTTTGCTGGGAACTCAGTTTCGTAAGGAGAAGCTTTAGTTCAGAGCCCAAAATACAATCTTTCTGTTGGTGGGGTTGTCATTTGGCGGAATAGCCTCCCTCTGCAAACGCGGCATTGCAACTCCAGTTGTCCCTGGCTGGCAGGGATAGACTATTTTATTGTGGTTGTGGTTAACTCAGGGAATATGTTGCAACTTTGTTTTGGTTTTTTTTATAATAAATCTCTCTTGTTTTTCCATCAAAGCACCCCAGACTATTCTACGATGCCTGGAGTACTTCCCAGCTCAGCTTGTGAAGTTGCGCTTCTTTTTATTTCAACAATGCTGATTCCACCCTCCCCCTCCCCCTCCGTCCCGACTAAGCATGGTCTGTAGGCATTTGCCATCTGGAAATTGCCTGGTGGGCAACAGCTGGCAGAAAGGAAGCTGGTTGCCACATCCCTGAGCACCGTGGAGACAGGTTATCATCTGCAAACATTGCAGAAAGTTTTCAGCACTGCAAACATTTCACTGCCACAGTAATTGGCCTTTGTCCTCCCCCTCTCCAGGGCCAGCTGGGTCATTTCAGAATGTGAACTTAGCTGGCCCAGCACCAGCTGTTCCAAGCTTGCTTTGCTCTCCTCCCCTCTGTTTCCTTTCCACCTGGCTGTTCTAATCTCTTCCCCCCCCCCTCCCTTCTCCATGCAGAATGCCTTCAGCTGTTCCAGTGGCTGTCTCGCCCTCCACCTTCTGCCAGATCCTGCCCATTTTTTTTCTTCTTCAAAAATACACTGTCTTCAGATAACTATAGCTTTATTTTGGAATTTTGCTCCTTTGCAGACTCCCAGTTTTAAAAAAAAAATATCCCGAAAGCTCCCCCTTCTAATTTGACTTTCACTGGTTTATTTTGATGTTTGGATTGTTGCTGTTGACAGCTGCAGTTCGGGCTTGGGACTTGGCAAAGCTCCTGGGTTGAGCAGGAGATCTAAGGGATCCCAGCACCCCATGATGTGTTTTCTGGTACTAATAGTGCAGTGATATGGGGAGAGTTACCTGTTGGGTTTGGGGTGATTGCTTCAGCTGAGAAGCGATGCTAAAGGCCCAGAAACTTATCAAGACAAAAAAAATCATAATCCTGTAGTAATTCTAGATTTGTAACTGTAATTACAATCTGGAATTACAATCGTCATTGCAGTCATAAATCGAGGCATTATGTGACCTGACCGGATTATCCAACATTTTTTATTCATTAAATTTTCCCCAATGGGTGTTTTTTTTTTTTTGCTGGAAACTGAAAGTAAACACCAGAAGCAGACAAAAAAACCCCAGTTTAAATGATTATCTTGTGACAGTGGGATGCTGCAAATGGCTGTAAAGTTAAACCGGTTGCCAAATGCCCAACATGTGATCATACGAGTGGTGTGTGTGTATGTTTGTGCTTGTCATAACATAAAAAATGGGTCATAGATAGCTTTTGGGGGGTTGTTAAGTTGACTGGTTATAAGTCAAGGACAACCTTATTGATTGCACTTGTTGGGAATGTGCCAGAAAAGAGCCAGTTTGCCTGAGTTTGCATGCATAGAGGCAGTATGGTCTAGTGGTTAAGGCAGGGGTCTTCAAACTTGGCCCTTTTATGACTCGTGGACTTCAACTCCCAGAATTCCTCAGCCATGCTGGCTGAGGAATTCTGGGAGTTGAGGTCCACGAGTCATAAAAGGGCCAAGTTTGAAGACCCCTGTAGTTCAGCAACCCCTGGAAGGCCACAAGTCTCCCATCTAGCCATAAGGGCTGAACAATTTGCTATCTCCAGAGTGGGAACCCAGATTTCCTAGAAAGCAACAAAAAGCACAGAATATGGATTGTTTCACTGTTGGGTTGCATGCTCCAACTCGACCCCATCCAGGAACCTGACTGTCCTTTTTGTATTTTATCTCCCCTCAACTTGTAGACATGTGGATCCTTCTTCCTCTTTGTGGAGTCTTCATAGCAAGCTCAGCCGCAGGTAAGGTCAAGTCTGGACTTCAAGGACTTACGACAGAAAGAACGCTACCCTTTGGAAACACACATATACGCACAAACAAATATATCCCACTGCATCTTGCCTAGCACAAAAACTGAAGCATAAAGATGCCATAATCCGAATTCTGGATTGGCTGAGCTTTTCTAAATCCACCTTCTGCAACTTCATACTTTCGGGAGGTTAAGATATGAAGGTCGTCCTTTACCGAAGCTTCTTAGCAAGTCTCCATTTTAAATGGAGCCTTGGTGGAGCAGTGGGCTAATGCCTCCTTAAGTAACACCAGCTGCCTGCAATTAGTGCAGGTTCGAGTCCCACCAGGCTCAAGGTTGACTCAGCCTTCCATCCTTCAGAGGTAGGTAAAATGAGGACCCAGATTGTTGGGGGCAATTAAGCTGACTTTGTAATAATGCCGCTTGGGGGGCTCCAAAAGCCCTAATAAGCAGGCATAGACATAGAATGAAGGCTACTGCTAAGCTTGTAAGCCGCCCTGAGTCTTCGGAGAAGGGCGGGATATAAATGGAATTAAAATAAAATAAATAAAAAATAAATGTTTATGGAGATTCTCAGTCATCCGGGTCATGGTTATCCCAAAGATGCTTTTTCACGAGGCAACCGGACTTTCTTGTTTTTCGTTGAAGACGTTTTGCTTCTCATCCAAGGAGCTTCTTCCTCTCTGACTCCCCACCATCCAGTCAGAGCAGAAGAAGCTTCTTGGATGAGAAGCGAAACATCTTCAACGAAAAAGAAGAAAGTCCGGTTGCCTCGTGAAAAAGCATCTTTGGGATCTCCGCTTTATATAATGCATATCATATTCGGAAAGTTCTAGGTCAGCGATGGCGAACCCTTTAAAGACCGAGTGTCAAAACTGCAACCCAAAACTCACTTATGTATTGCCGGGTGCTGGGTGGGAGTGGCCCATTGGGTGGGTGTGGCCCACTGGGTGGGAGTGGCCCATTGGGTGGGAGTGGCCCATTGGGTGGGAGTGGCCCATTGGGTGGGAGTGGCCCATTGGGTGGGTGTGGCCCACTGGGTGGGCGTGGCTGCGGTGGTAACGGCAGACTGGGTGGGACTAAAAAGTTCAATCAATCAAATTCCAACTTTGCAAGATCTTTTTTTTTCCCCACGAAAAGTTGAAATTTATTGATTGATTGAACCTTTTTTTTTGCACACGGCAGCAGAGGCCTAAAGTGAAAAGGTTTTATGAAACCCAGCTGAAGGCCTAGGACTGGGACGACGGCGCACGTGCCCACAGAGAGGGCTCTGCGTGCCACCACGGTTCTAGGTAATACCCATTGCCTGCCCTCCTGTGCTTTTGAACTGTTGGGTGTCCACTCCTCCCCCAGCACAACTCCTGGTGACACATAACCAAATTGTGCCTTGTGACACCGTGAGACAAACCCTGACCTTGTGTACTTGAGTCCAGACATTGGATGCAGATATGGAAGTCACGTGGTTTGTGTTGCAAAGCATAGTGATCCCCCAGCCACTCATGGACCCTGCAACCCCTTATTCATAGATAACCTCTCTGGCTGGGCTTTTGAGAATTACAATTCAAAAACTCTTACCAAGTGCAAGCTTGTAGAATATTGATCTGATCTTTAAGGGCAGACAGGATTTTTTTTCCATCAGTCAGTTTAACTTTATATCCTGAAAAATCTTGCCCACCTTTGGGGTTGGTATTTTATTACCTGTATAATATTTATGATGGCGAATGAGTTGGTGGCAATAAGAGTGAGTTTCTGACTCCCCACTGAGAAATGATGGTTATAATTTTGAAAGTTCAGTTTTTATCCCCATACAATTAATAATAAATTGTACAAAATACACAGACTGAATGGCTAGGATTACACATCATGCAAAGCCGTGGTTTGTTTAGGTTATAATTACGATGCATTCCAGACCTGTAGCGCATGGTATATCCAAGCCAATGTATTCAGCTTTGTCAACTTTTAGATGTGTAAACGTCAATTCCCAGGATCCCCTGCTAACATGATTGTGGCTAAGAATTCTGGGAACTGAAAAGCACATATCTAGAATTAGTGGAAAAGAATATCTGTAGTTCAAAGTTGAATTGTGGAGTCCTCGGTGCTGGCTGAGCTGGGTTGTTTGTTAGCAGACATTTCACTACCCAATTAGGTAACATCTTCAGTTTAGAAGCTGACAAAGTTGGAAAATCCAGTGCTAATCCAATCACTCAATTATGATTTAGATCAATGAGTTAAATCCAGTCACTGAGCCAAACGTGTACATTAAAATGATGCTGTGAGTTAAAACTGGGTTATCCAGAATTAGTTGTATCCTAGCTATTGTAAGAGGGGTTGAACAGAGCTACATTTCAATAAAGCAAGCATGAGATCTCGTTTAAAATATTTATTTATTTACAGCATCTGACTTCAGTACTGCTTTTGACTCCCCTTAGCTAGAACAGAGGGGGAGAATTCCATGTGCCCACCACCCTTCTCTACTCTTCAACAGCGAGACATTAGTTTCTGATGAATAAGTCAGTAGAACACATGAAAAGGCAATTTACATGGACGCAGTGCCTGTTATTCAGCGAAAAGAAAAATGTCTTAAGAACAGTGATTAGTTGTCAAATAATAAAATATATCAGCCCACAGAGTGTTCAGGGAGAAAAAGTACATACAGAAACGAAAGGATCTGAAAGGGAGTCAAGCTATTTTTCAAAACGCCCGAAGGCAGGACAAGAAGCAACGGATGGAAACTAATCAAAGAGAGAAGCAACCTAGAACTAAGGAGAAACTTCCTGACAGAACAATTAACCGGTGGGACAACCTGCCTCCAGAAGCTGTGAATGTTCCAGAAGTTTTTAAGAAGAGACTGGACAGCCATTTGTCTGAAATGGTATAGGGTGTCTTGCCTGAGTAGGGGGTTGGACTAGATGACCTCCAAGGTCCCTTCCAACATTATTATTATTGTTATTATTGTTATTGTTATTATTGTTATTATTATTGTTGTTGTTGTTGTTATTATTATTATTATTATTATTTATTATGCAAGATCAGCTTTTGAAAATAAATAGGAAATGAATACAGGTAGTCCTTGATTTATAACCACACTTGTGCCCAAAATCGCCATTGCTAAGCAAGATGGTTGTTAAGTGGGTTTTTCCCCATTTTGCGACCCTTCTTCTCACGGTTGTTAAGTGAATCGCTACAGTTGCAAAGTGATGCCTTTCATTGCTAAGCGAATCCGTCTTCGCCCATTGACTTTGCTTGTCTGAAGCCAGCTGGGAAGGTTATAAATGGTGATCACATGACCCCCGGGACAGTGCAGCCGTCACAAATACATGCCAGGGGCCAAGCAGCCGAATTTTGATCATGTGACCATGGGGAGGCTGCGACGGTTGCAAGTGTGAAAACTGGTCACGGGTTCCTTTTTTCAGTACTGTGTTCACTTTGAACAGTTACTAAACAAATGGCTGTCAGTTGAAAGGCCATCTGGGGAATTCTGGGAGTTGAAGTCCACATAACTTAAAGTTGCTCTGGTTGGGAAACACTCAGTGGTGGGATTCAAATAGGTGAACAACCGGTTCTCTGTGTGGATGCTGCTTCCAGAAGTCCATTCTGGGCTTGAGCAACAAAAAAAATTAGCTACCGGTTCTGCCGAAGTGGTGCAAACCAGCTGAATCCCACCACTGGGTAACATTGATTTAAGAGGTGAGGCACGCAACACCAACTCTGCCAGACAGGGAGTAGGAGAAGATGAAGAATATAATAATTGGGTGGATTTGTATAGAACAGCTTCAGTTCTTATTGTAGTTGTCCATGGTGGAAGCCTTAGTGCAGGGGGGTAGGCAACCTTGGCTCTTTTATGACTTGTGGACTTCAACTCCCAGAATTCTGGGAATTGAAGTCCACAAGTCATAAAAGAGCCAAGGTTGCCTGCCCCTGCGTTAGTGATTGAACATATGTGCTACTGGGTTTCAAAGGAGCTAAAACTAATAACCTGCTTACGCTTTTTTTCTAATCAAGATTGGAAAAATAGATTTATTGTCATTTTTCTACTAGTTATCTATTTTTCCAATCTTGATGACAGCTGCCTCGCCTTAACTGGTTGGGGAGCATAGTTAAGGCTGTCTCTGGGTTGTTGTTTTTTTAAAATAATTCATCTCCTGCTCTTTGTTCACCTTTCAGAGTCCCCCAAGGACCAGCCTCCCGACCCCTTCAATTATGGTAAGTTAATCGTTACTGAAAGCTTGTCTGGGGCCTTGGGAGTCAATGCAAATTGCTGCAACTGGCAGAGTTACTTCCGTAGGAATAAAACACAGGGAAAAAAGGAAAAGCTCTGAAGGATTCCCCTATTTTTATTGATTTGGAAACAGGCAGATATTCTGAGGACCACAGTGATGCTTTAGAAGGATCGTTAACTCTTTTTTCCGGTCTTTCTTTGGAAAACTCCCTCCTGACTTCTGCTTAAAAGCCAGTGTTAGATCTTTGGATGCAAGACACCGTTTTCTGTGTCTCCTGAGAAAAGTACATCTTCCTTCCCTTGTCCTTACCACTTTCTACAGAGGGACGATCGAGAGCATCCTGTCACATTGCATTACTGTCTAGTTGGGAAGCATCCCTGCTTCAGACAGGAAGGCGGTGCAGAGAGTGGTGAGGACAGCAGAAAAGATTATCGGTAGTTCATTTCTTTCTATCCCGGACATGGCATATAAGCGATTCTTGAGCAAGGTCCGTAAGATTATCTGGGACACTACTCATCCTCTTCGCAACCTGTTTTCCTTGTTGTCTTCTGGGAGGAGGGGGCTTCGTGGTATCATAAGCAGAACATCCAAATTCAGTCACCTTTTATGTCTGTGAATGGGTAGATATATATATACTTTCTTTTGAGAGCAGGCAACAGAATTTCATTTTTAATGTGGGCCAGTGTGTGCTCACAGTAAAGAAATGACAATAAAGCTTCTCTTAATCTTAAAATGTAAGGAAATGCCTTTGAATTCTTTTGCCCCTCCCTTCTTGCTTTGGGAAGCTAATAGGGCAACAATGCAGAGGAAAATAAGTGGGGAAAGACATCCACAATAATTTGCTGATTTGGAACTGAAATAGAACACCTCTGGAATCCATTTTTATTTTTTATTTATCCCGCCTTTGTTATTGTATAAATAACTCAAGGCAGAGAACATACCTCATACTCCTTCCTCCTCCTATTTTTCACACGACAACAACCCTGTGAAGTGAGTTGGGCTGAGGGAGAGGGACTGCCCCGAGCTGCCTTTCATGCCTAAAGCGGGACTAGAATTGGCCAAAGTCACCCAACCAGCTTTCATGCTGAAGAAAGGACTAGATCGTTCAATCTCCTGGTGACTGGCCCAAAGTCACTCAGCTTTCATGCCTAAGGCAGGACTAGAACTCACGGTTTCTAGGCCAGCACCTTGACCTTTACACCATGCTGTCTCTCCATTTGTAGACAGTCACAACATAATAAAACCATGGTAACACATGTGCTCGACTTTGTCTCCATGGTGCTATCTTCCTCTTGTCCCCATCCATGAGAAAGGTGGCTTATGGCATCCTTGACTATTAGACACTAACCAAAGAGAACATTAAGAAGCATAAAGGTCTGATTGTGGCCTTGAAAAGTCAGAACCCTCTTAAGCACACCGATGTGCTACAAATCCATCGATGGTACCCATTTTGCCCTCCAAATAGATGGAGACCTAAGCCTAAGTGGATTTCCCCCCCCCTCCCAAATGGGATTTCCCCATGTATTTTACCAGAAATGTAGATAGAGCTGCCTCAAAAGCAATTGATAAACTACTAATCCAGGGGCCTTCAAACTTGGCAACTTTAAGACTTGTGGACTTCGACTCCCAGAATTACTCAGCCAGCATGCCTGGCTGAGGAATTCTGGGAGTTGAAGTCCACAAGTCTTAAAGTTGTCAAGTTTGAAGACCCCTGAACTAATCCATTGGTGATATCCAGTTTGCTCTCTGAATTTGTGGAGAACTAAGCCTAACTCTAAGGCTTAAGGGTTGGGCAACAAAGCAGGCAGGAGAAGGAATCAGTGATGGAGATAAAATAATTTTCTGCTGGTCCAGGGACGGGTGGAGAGCACTCTTATCTCTTCAGTGGTTTAAGGCCTATAGAAATAGGGTTTCTTGTTTTATTTCCAAACTACTTTCTATTCCTTGCCTGACAAAACCATTTTTTTCCCCCACACCAGATTACTATTCGCTGAGAGTTGGAGGCTTGGTGTTTGCAGTTGTCCTGTTTCTGCTGGGCATCCTCATTATCCTTAGTGAGTAACTACCAACCCATGGTTGCCCAGGAAGAGGGCTTAGTGCAGGGGTCAGCAACCTGAAACAGTGAAAGAGCCACTCGGAACCGGTTCCCTCACAAAAGGAAAAAATGGGAGCCACAAAAAATGTGTGCACATGTGCGTACATGCGTGCATGCGCAGAACAGAGTTTGACTGAAGAGTGGAGCCAAGGCGAGAAATGCACCTACCCTGCATATTTGAATTGATTGGTTGAACTTTTTTAGTCCCACTTTTTTTTTTGGACTGCACATGGCAGAGGACTGGGAGCCGCATGCGGCTCCGGAGCCGTGGGTTGCAGACCTGTGGCTTAGTAGGTTGGGGTCAGAACACCCTTGAGCTATACCGAGTGTGTTCATGCATCATGGAAAAGCACTGATCTGGTTTGGTTGAGTCTGACTTCTCTCTGGTGTCTGAACCCAACTACTGCACTGTGGGATTCAAGACTTAACGCCTTTCAAATACAATTGTCCAGAATAGCATAGGATCTCCTGCTTGAGCAGAGGGTTGGACTAGAAGACCTCCGAGGTCCCTTCCAAATTTGTTATTCTGCTATGTATCAGACTATGAAGATGATGATCCCTTCCGTGCAATTCCAGATCTGAGACTTTATGTTATGCTTTTTTTTCTCTATGTGCTGCAATGGATGCTGATGTTGGATTTGGGAGAGAATGATTCCTACATTACGTCAGTGTTTTTCAACCTTGGCAATTTTCAAATATGTGGACTTCAACTCCCAGAATTCATACCGGCTTGGGAATTCTGGGAAATGGAAGTCCACACATTTGAAAGTTGCCAAGGTTGAGAAACACTGCATTACGTTATGGCAGTGATGGCGAACCTTTTAGAGACCGAGTGCCTCTCCCCATGCTATTCTGTTAAACAGTCCTTCTCACCCCACCCCCCAAAAAAATCCTCATCCGTGTTCAGTTTCTTTTGAGGTCCTGGCTCAACTCTTCTTCCTTTCTTCCTCTCCTAGGCCGGCAGTGTCGCTGCAAGTTTAACCAGCAGCAAAGGTAATAAGCCTCTCCTAAGGTTAATTTAGGGGACGCGGTGGCTCAGTGGGTTAGGACGCTGAGCTTGTCGATCAGAAGGTCGGCAGTTTGGCGGGTCGAATCCCGAGTGCTGCGTAACAGAGTGAGTGCCTGTTACTCGTCCCAGCTTCTGCCAACCTAGCAGTTCGAAAGCACGTAAAAATGCAAGTAGAAAAATAGGGACCACTCCGGTGGGATGTTAACAGCGTTCCGTGCGCCTTTGGCGTCTAGTCATGCCGGCTACATGACCACGGGGACGTCCTCGGACAAGCGCTGGCTCTTCAGCTTTGAAACGGAGATGAGCACCGGCCCCTAGAGTCGGAAATGACTAGCACGCATGTGCGGGGGAACCTTTACCTTTACCTAAGGTTAATTTGGGGAGTGGGGGGAATGTGGAACGGTGGTTATCTGAGTTGTTTTCAATAGACAGAGGGACAGTATGAAAAAAGGGGGGACAAATAGCGTGACGTAGTTTTGCATGTTTTGCAATGTGGTTCGAATATCTTAATTATTTGGAGACCGTTGAAGTGCCCTGCTCCTTCTTTGTTCTCTTTTATTTCCATTTTTTAAAAATCTCCCTGCTGGGGAAGAATCTGGCCAGCACAATGATTCATTCTCTGAATTAGTACATCTGCTGATAATTGCTTTCTTTCTGGGATGCGGGGATTGGAAGCAGGGAGAGACGGGGCATTAGAAGGCTAAGTTGTAAGCATGATGTCGATAATTACTCAATAAATGAGCTTTTAATTTTGACCCTTGTAGAAATATTCAAGTTTTACATGCAAAATGGAGATTTGGAAGCTGTGGGGTGCTAGCAGCTAATAAGAGTTCTGAAAATTGGGAAGGAAGGAATGCCACAGATTGTTTAAAGGCTAAGGACTGATTAATCAACTCCCTAGCTAACTTCAGTTGTCATGTAAACTATTGAATCTACAACAGCCTTCTCGCATCTGGCACCCTTCAGAAATGCTGGCGCTGTAGTTGCAGATATTTGGAGGGCACGCTTGACGACTCACATTTATGACAGTTGCAGTGTCCTGGGTTCATGTGATTCCCTTTTGCGACTTTCTGACGAGCAAAGTCAATGGGGAAGCCGGATTCACTTAACAACCATGTTACTAACTTAACAACTACGGCGATTCACTTAACAGATGTGGCAAGAAAGATCGTAAAAAGGGGACAAAACTCACGTAACATATGTCGCACTTAGCAACAGAAATTTTGGGCTCAGTTGTGGTCGAGGACTATCTGTAATCAGTTTCACATCTTCTCCTTTGCCTCCTCACCACTCCTTCCCCCTTGGGAATCCTCACCTTGGCACTGGGATAATTAGCAAGAAAGCAATTAATCTTTGAATCTCCATTCATTGGAGAAGAAGGGGCTACAAGGAAGTAAGCTTGTACACAGTAAGCAATGCGGCAGCTCCAAGTGTTCTATGCAAACAGTTGGATATTTTATTTAATTCCATTTATATCCCGCCCTTCTCCGAAGACTCAGGGCGGCTTACAAGCTTAGCAGTAGCCTTCATTCTATGTATATGCCTGCTTATTAGGGCTTTCACACACACACACACCAAGCAGCATTATTAGAAAGTCAGCTTAATTGCCCCCAACAATCTGGGTCCTCATTTTACCTACCTCGGAAGGATGGAAGGCCGAGTCAACCTTGAGCCTGGTGGGACTCGAACCTGCACTAATTGCAGGCAGCTGGTGTTACTTAAGGAGGCATTAGCCCTCTGCTCCACCAAGGCTATATTCCCCATTGTGTCCTGGCTTACTCTCTTGTAATCCCTTCTTCTCCAATCTCTTCACTCTGTTGGGGGGGGGGAGGGAGAAAAATAATAGGTCAAGCACAGGAAAATCTGTACTGACTGTAATAGTGATTGCGTGACTTAGGGACAGTGAAGGTTGTAAACACAAGCCTTAGTCATAAAATTATTTTTAGCATTGTCATAACTTTAAATGGTTCCTGAGTGAGGCAATTGGTAAATTAGGACTACATGTATTTAATGGGACTTCTTTTTCTGGCAGTACATGGCATGAGTACCAGAATGGGTTGGCCATTTTTTACAATTCTCCAGTTGATGTTTCTCTTGTATGAAATGAAGCACACAAACAACATGGTGTTAGGAGGAAGGGAAGGCAAGAATTCCCACTGCAGCGTTTTTACTGATGTGTGCTGCACCCATTTGCGCATTCAGGCTCAGCCAATCTCAGTGTATACATGGTTGTACTTTGACAATAAAGGTTCATTCATTCATTCATTCTACCTTATAGTTTATCATTACCTTTACTATGCTGAATCGTTATTCCTTTTGGATGTCAGCAAGGGGCGCTGTAGCACAGCTTTTATACAGAAAGCTTTCTATCCATGTGCAGTCCTGCAACCACTTATACATGCATAGTGACATCATCCCAGATCCGCCTGCATTGATACTCAGCCGCTCTTTTCAGCCAGAACAATTCCCAGCACGTTGCATTCTGATGATTTATCAAGGCAAGATTTTTTTCAGCCTTACTGTGGGAAAAATGCATGGCATAAAAGAATAGAGCGCAAGACAGGAAAAATAAAGAACTCAGCGTGCCAGTTTCCAATGTTACAAGGTTCTTCTGGGGATTGTTTGCAAGGGGCCAAATTTGATAGCGCAACCGTTTGCAACCGGGGTTGTCCAAGCTTGGCAAGACTTGTGGACTTCAACTCCTAGAATTCCTCATGCTGGCTGGGGAATTCTGGGCGTTGCACAAGTCTTAAAGTTGCCAAGTTTGGACACCCCTGGTTTTGCAATCAGCTAAAATAGTTCCTCAAAAGGAAAACAAAAAAGAAAAATATTGTAAAGATGGGAGCTGCAGAGCTTGAAGGGATTTGGGGGTGTACAGAATACAATGCAAGGTAGCCCTCTGAACCTGTTCTGCATGCAAACAGTTTTTCACTGGCAGGTCTGATGATAATTCAAGAGGTGATAGTTTTGTTTTGTCCCCAGGACTGGAGAACCGGATGAAGAGGAAGGAACTCTGCGCAGCTCAATCCGGCGTAAGAACCAATCTGTGGCCACGTGTACACACACACACACTCAATCCGGCGTAAGAGCCAATCTGTGGCCATGTGTACACACACACATACACTCAATCTGGCGTAAGAGCCAATCTGTGGCCACGTGTACACACACACACACTCAATCCGGCGTAAGAGCCAATCTGTGGCCACCAGTGGCGTAGCGTGGGGGGTGCAGGGGGGGCCGGCCGCACCGGGTGCAACATCTGGGGGGGCGCTCACACTGAGCTGCTCAGGGAGCCCCAAGGGCTGCACAGAGTCGGCTTGGCTCCGCTCTCGAGCTGCTCTTTCTTGCAAAGCGAAACGAGTCCGGCAGGTGAGATGGGCGGCCACATAAACTGAATAAAATAAATAGAAGCGCCCAACTCTCTGCCCAGGCTCAGGCCAGCCGCAAGCGCCCCGCAGGCGCCCTGGCAGGCTTGGACGAGCGAAGATGGACCCGCCGGCCGGCCTAGCTTTGTGCGCATGCGTGGCTTTATTTAGCGGGGTTCACGTGCAAGCTTGAATGCAGTGGCTCTTGCAGGTCGGAGCCCCGCCCAGCCGCCCTCGAGAGGGACCCGGAAGCATCCCGCATGCGCGCGACTCTTCTTGGAAAGTCTACGCTGCTGCGGGGCGCGTCTTTTCAGCGGTGCCGTGACGTCACTTGCCTTGCCCCGGGTGCTGACAACCCATGCTACGCCACTGGTGGCCACGTGTACACACACACACACTCAATCCGGCGTAAGAGCCAATCTGTGGCCATGTGTACACACACACACTCTCAATCCGGCGTAAGAGCCAATCTGTGGCCACGTGTACACACACACACACTCAATCCGGCGTAAGAGCCAATCTGTGGCCACGTGTACACACACACACACTCAGTCCGGCGTAAGAGCCAATCTGTGGCCACGTGTACACACACACACACACACACACACACACATATGCAAAGAAAGAAAACTGAGCTTGCTTTTATAGCATCATATCCTGGCATTAAGTTTGATAATATGTAAGAAAATCTCTGATCTCTTAGAAGTCCTTGAAAAGGCTGATTAATTTGTGCAACGTGCAGACTTCAAATTAGGGGTTCCTTTGGGACAGCACAGAACTGGGCAGTGACAATTAATGAATCTTCTACAGGATGGTGAAATGGTTGCCTATTTATATACGTTGCCCATTTATATTTGCTGCATCTGTCATTCTGAACCAAGATGGTCTTTAAAGCTGTTTGGGTGTATAATGCCTCAGACACTGGAGGAAACAGATTATCCTAGCTTAAGGTGTGTTTGCTGAAGGAGAGAGAATAAATCGCTTCAGGAAAAGGCCTTTTAAAAACTCAGACTTTTTTTTTTAAATTCCCACTAGGTTTATCCACAAGGATGAGATAGAAGACATTGGAACTGGTGAGTTGCTTGCAGATTAAATGAAAAAAAAATGACCCTTGTGATCTAACCTCAGTTTGATTTTTGTCTCTCTTGTGGTTTTACCATCCGTTGCCGCCTTCGCGGCTCTGTGCAAAATGCAACATTTAGTTCCCTTTTTCTTCTGTGAGACCCAAGTGGTCTTGAAAACAGGATTTGTTTGTCTACATACTACATTGATCTAAAAGGAAAGCTAGCTTTGTTTGGGCTTTGTTTGTTATAATGTAAATAACTCATCTGTTTAAAAAAAAGAGGGGCACCTTGCTTTCTTGATAACATGACATTGGAGGTAGGCAAGACAGGTTTTTTCCCCCTGTCTAAACTTCCTATTTTGGGGTAGAAGTGATTGGCTTGTCTTTAATTTTCAGGGTTATCTTCTTTTGAGCCTCTGAGGTAAGTGTGCCATTTGATGACCTCAGCAATAATCAAGCAGAAATTAAGCATCCAGTGGAGTTGAAGGTCCAAACCTCGGTTCACACAATCGTGCCATGAAAAACCAGGATCTCACTGCAACTGCTTGACTGTAGCAACAATTCTCATTTCAAAACTGGATGAGGAATTGTACTAAAGGATCCATGTGAGAGGTGAAGAACAGGGCCATGTTCTACAAAGTGGACAACAGGCTCTCAAAGGCCCCATCTGGAGTCACCTTTTTCAGCTGCAAACTGCCAAATTTCAAACTGTGTATGCGCAAACGCGAACCTATCCAAAGTGACATTCAATTTGTTCCACGAAGGTCTCGCTGGGATGTGAAATGGAGGCTCCGATCTATGATCCAGCCAGTGGAGACTGATAAAATAAATAAAAGCAGGCTCAATATGGATTAAAGCACTAAGCTGTGCGTTGTTCCCTGTTTGAAGCAGGTAATTGTCAGCGAGCCAAGATCAAAGCAGTATAGGACCAGGAATTTAAGCTGTATCAAGCAAAAGGACCGGCAGCTGAGCTGTCTGATGTTTTGAATAAATCTGGAAAACAAGTGACTTGAGGATAACTCCAACAGCAACATGGCATTCATAACCACGATAAATTTATTGTCTGGCTCAGTGGTGGGATTCAAATACCTGAACAACCAGTTCTCTGCATAGATGCAGGACTGGGCCTTTGAGGCCTAGAATGGACTTCTGGAAATGGCATCCATGCACTTACAGCAGGCCGTTCTAGGCCTGGGAGACCTTGTCCAGTCCTCCCAGGCCTAGAACAGACTTCCGGAAGCAGTGTGCATTCAGCCAGTTCTCCAAACTCAACAACATTTAGCTACCGGTTCTACCGAACAGGTGCAAACCAGCTGAATCCCACCACTGGTCTGGCTGGAAATGGGGATCTCTTCACAGGTCATTTGGGGTCCTGAGCTTCTTCCTTTTTTATTTGAATGTCAACTTTCTCCGACGTGCCTCACTTCTTTCCTTTTCTCCCCTTCTCCTAGGCAGCTGCATCCGTCATTCTCCTGGATCTGGAGCACCCCCCTCTTTCGTTCCGCTTGGCCTTGGTCCTCCCAACAAGGCCCCATTGCTTGCCGCAGCTCCAGTGAATTCCAGAGCTGGTTGCCTCTGGGGTCATCCCAACCCAAGCAAGCCCCACCAAGGCCTTCCCCTTCTGTTTTGGCTTGCTGCTTGAAGTCCACTGCCTCTCTTGAGAGGGAAGGCAGCCTTCTAACCATTGTCCTTCAACCAAGTTCTAGCGACCACATGGGATTCTAACTCAGGGGTAGGCAACCTCGGCTCTTTTATGACTCATGGACATAGCTGACTCAGGAATTCTGGGAGTTGAAGTCCATGAGTCATAAAAGAGCCGAGGTTGCCTACCCCTGTTCTAACTCATGAGCTCAGCTCAAGCTGATTTACAGGAGAGCCCTGTCTGAGCCCATCTTCTTTAAAAAAAGTTCTCCTTGGGCTTCTGGAAATAAAAGTCCCTTGAGTCAAGCTTCCTCTCCTGGTGGCTGCATCCGTGCAGTTCTTTCGGCAGCTTTAGAGAAGTGGTTTGCTGTCGCTTGTGGCTCAAGTTTTTCAATCTAGTATATTCTCCTGAGTTTCACAGATGGTTCCTAGCCGTTCAGAACTAACCATGATCGCTACCACGAGATCAGTATGGGGCTCCCACCAAAGCAATAGTTCTAAAAACAACAAGCAGGGAGAGATCCCGATTCTTTCCTTATCACCTAAGAAAAGCACACGTGAGCTTCACCCGGCCTAACGTGCTATTTCATTGGTGTTGTCTATTGTTAATAATAGTGCCATTTGAGATCGCACAGCCAATCTGAATCGTATTCATAGAAGGGGACTTCCCCAAACCGTGCTTTTCCCCTCTGTGTCTTTCCTTAAAATTGTGGATGGATGGATGATGGGCCACTAAGTTGGCATTGACTCTTAGCAACCTTTCTCCAAGACGATCTTTAATTGTAGGATTGATCATAAATGTGCCAGGAAACGGAGGTAGGATTGAAATCAGTGCTCCTTGGCAAGTGTTGTTTTTTTTAGCCATAGTTCTATTAGTTCTGAAAACAGGATTTTAGGGCGCACAGTTGGCTTTTAAAAGTAGGAAGGAGAATTTGCCCACTGAGAATGATAAGAGTTTGGTGGTTCTCCCCATTGCGAGAAGGTAGATATTTTTCTTATCGGTTTGTTCTGACCCAACCATCGGACAAAGAGGTGGATGTTATTCTAGCTTACCTATACAAGTATGGGAGAAGACAAGGAGTGGAAATGGAAGGGGAAAGGAATGGAAAGAGCAAATGGGAAAGAAGACGAGGAGGACATTATGATTACCTTCCCAAGAGACCTTGATTATTAGTTTCCAGCCCAGCATGACCAAATGCATTCAATGAATGCCAGGAGAGGGGAGGTCTATAGCAGTTCCTTGACCTTAAACACAAGTTTAAGATATGTGGACTTCAACTCCCAGAGTCCACCAGTTAGCATGATGGCTGAGGAATTCTGGGAGTTGAAGTCCATGCATCTTAAAATTGCCAAGGCTGAGAAACATGGGGCTACAGGAATGGGGAAGTAGTACAAGAACTTGGAAGTACCAGAACTTCAGCATTGGACTTACTTAAGAGGCTACCAAGATCTTCAGGAACTGGTGAAGTAGAAGACGCTAGGCCTGAAATAAATTTAATATTCCCTTAGGTCAGCTTGTGAATGGGTAGCCAGCAAAAACAAATCTCTGGATATCCACAGAATCTTTTGAAGCCAGTATTGTCTGCAATCCACCCTCTCAGACCATTAGTTGCTTTTCCCATTTTCTGCTGCTGGAGAGTTGCCCTGCAATCTTCTGCCGATCCTTTCTTGCCGCATGTGATCTCATCAACAGATTCACCCGGCTAATGAGGCCCTAGAGGAGCTTTGCAATGTAACAAGTTGAAAAAGCTTCTTCTTTCTTTTTTTTTTGGTGGGGGGAGGGTAGAAATTTGCTGAGGAAGAGCAACTTCCGTCTTTTTTTTTTCCCTGTGGCCACTTGAGGTCAACAGTGTTTCCCGCTGAGCAGAGATGAAAGGGCTATTTTAAGTCCATGTGGAGAAAAAGTTCAACGAGGAGAAGAGTGGGGATGGGGAGACAGGAGGGACGATGGTCTCTTGGAAGTGATGATAAATAACGCAATCTTCATAGACTGGCAGTGATTTCACAGTTTCCCCAAAGGCTTGTGGTTTTTAAATAGCTGGAACCAGTGACGTAGTCAGAAATCTTCATGTTCTTGGTGGCTGCCAGAAGGGAAGTTTCTAGCATCATCAAATGTGTGATGTCCCATTGGATATACTGCAGAAGGATTATAGCAGGGGGCCTACAAACCCAGCAACTTTAAGACCTGTGGACCTCAACTCCCAGAATTCCTCAACCAGCCATAATGGCTGAGGAATTCTGGGAGTTGAAGTCCACAAGTCTTAAAAGTGCCAAGTTTGAAGACCCCTGGATTATAGGGACTGTGTCTTGTTAGAAATAAGCAGCATTCTTAAGGAAAATTAACTGCTGCAAGGGTCAGCTTGAGGGTGGAAAGAATGGGACCTTCGCTTTGGGGTGGGGTGGGGTGGGGTCTCTGTTCCTGCCTCTTTTCAGCCATGAATTTGGTCCTGCTGGCTAAGAATTATTACATTTGGAAGGCCAACCAAACTGGAGCCATCACACTGGGGGAGGTTGATGGATGCTGCCCACACGCACATTTGTGTGTTGCGTGTGTGGGGAATCCAATCTGGCCCACGAAGGCCCCACCTTGATTATGGTACCCAGGCAGGTATTTGCTTCCTGTCTTCTGAAACGGTGACACCTCCTCTGACTTTAGTGGGTGGAGCTTCAGAGAAAGGGTGGAGTTTCAAAGAGCCCCTAGCCCTGATATCACTGATACAAAGGGTACCTGTAGGACAGGGCTCTTCAAACGTGGCCCTTTTATGACTTGTGGACTACAACTCCCAGAATTCCTCAGCCAGGCATGCTGGCTGAGGAATTCTGGGAGTTGAAGTCCACAAGTCATAAAAGGGCCACGTTTGAAGACCCCTGATATTAAGTCTTGGATCAGTGTTTCTCAATCTTGGCTGCTTGAGGATGTGTAGACTTCAACTCCCAGAATTACCTGGCTGGGGAATTCTGGTTGAAGTGCACACATCTCCAAGTGGCCGAGGTTGAGAAACTCTGTCGCAGGTTTTCCCCATGGTCAGTTTGGCTTCTCTCCAGCAGAGGGTGGCACCAACTAACATTCACCTTGCAAAATCCAGCCTGCTCAAGACTTGTCTATATATATAACCATGTCTGACTATAACCACGTCTGCCGAAGTCCTGCTACTTCCATTAATATCTTCCATGCAAAAAAAAAACTCTTCAATCCAGCCTCATGGTTTATATGTTTATACAGTTAATCCTTGCAGCAAGTGCCTTTTGTAAGCTGAAGATGCTATGTAGCAGACTGATTTTGATCCTGTAGGAGTGCCCAAACACAGGTGCACAAACAGGGAATCTAGGTAGCTGGGCATAGGCACCTGTTTCTTTTCTGGGAGTAGATCCCAGTTCTTTTTTCCTCATTAAAAGATCAGTGAAACTAACTGACGTAAGGGGAAGTGTGTGTTGGTGTGTTGATGTTTAACGTCTGCATTCGTTCATGGTTTTCTTCCAAGTTTTGCAGGTCATTTAAATGTGAAATCTGGGGTTCTCCTTTGCATGGAAAAAAAAGGCATGCTTAGGAGGAATCTTTCTAGAGTTCACTGTCCTCCTAACCAATTAAAGGTGTTTCCTAATGTCACTTTTTTCCCACGCTTGCAGTGTTATGACTAAACTCTTAGCCTTGTGGGCAGTTGCTACATTAAGAACAAAATGCTTTGGAAGGGCAAAGATCAACAAAATGATCAAATGGATCTAATTAAAAAACATGGAAAATGTGTGCAACCCCATAATAAATAAGACTTTTTAACGGGGAAAGGCGTCGGGATCCATTGAAGGAGCAGAAGATATTAGAAACGACTTTGTTGTTATGCAGTCTGCTGTGTCATGCTTTCTAACTGCCCTTTTCAATCAATGGATTAATTTTCTTTCACTCTGAACTCTCCCTTATACAAACGCGGAGCATTAAAATCAGTGAAGAGAGAATGTTTGTGATATTCTTCATTATCTGGGGCCTTTCCTTATGAGATGACATGGAGAATGAAGAGGTATTTTACAGTTTGTGGAGCACTTGGTGTTAAAAATCTTCCATTTGGGTGATATTTCTGTTTTAAAAGAGTAGATCATGTTTCATTTGTTAAATGCAGTCCAAAACTGCTTTTGTTCTGTACCAGCCTACTACCGGCCCTGCAGATAAGGCAGGGACAACCCCTTTTACAAGAAGGCAAGAGGCTGGAACTAAGCCTGCCAAATTTATGGACACAAAAGCAAACAGAGCAAAAAACAAGACAAGAACCATGAAATAGGAGCTATTCAAACGGTTGCCTTCAGCAAACCAGTCCTCCCACGCATTCCCCTTTTAAACAGTTCAGGGCGTGGCTTCTCTCTGCCTCCTTCCAAGGTGCCCCATTGCCTTCCTCTGTTTACTCCTGATTGACTGCCTCCTGCATCGGGCGTCCTTGAACATCTTCATCCACGCTGTGAGGCTCACATAGCTGGGTCTGCGTCATAACCAGGTGGGAGGGGCCTGGCTGAGGGCTCTCATCAGCAACCTCTCCAACACCCCCCTCCTCCTCCTCTGAATCATCCGACCCAAATGCCGAACCCACAGGCTGACCCTGTATCACAACAGCTTTCAGAAAAATAACCACAAGCACATTAATCATAGAGTAAATATTATCCATGTAAAGCTACAACAACAGAATTAAAACTGGTTAGAGTCTGGCAATTTAAATTGCCAAAGAAATTGGAGAAATATTTGATGAATACTTTTAATATGAAATATAAATATGAAATGCTCCCCAGAGAGGATTCACCCAATGAATGTCTTAATATACTAGACTGCACTGTTTCTCAATATCAGCAACTTTAAGATGTATGGACTTCAATGCCCAGAATTACCCAGCCACATGTTGGCTTGGGGATTCTCGGAGATGGAGTCCAAACATTTTAACTTTTCCAAACCTTTGAATGTGGCTGTAACTTTTACTTCCTATTTGAAATTTGGAATTGCTTTTTGAATCTCATTCCAAACTGGTTTGTTTAAGAAATACTGTAAGAGAGGCCTGTTCACTGCTGTATTTCAGATAAGGTGCAAGGCTCACTTTTCAAACACCAATAGAAAATGTAGGCAGCTCAAGATTGACTCACAGGCCATAGAATAACAGGGTTGGTAAACACCTTGGGAGTCTTCTAGTCCAGGGGTCCCCAATCCCAGGTCTGTGGACCGGTACCGGGCTGCAGCATGCCAGGAACTGGGCTGCACAAACAAGCAAAGCCCCATCTGTGGGGTACAGGCAGCACACAAAGAGACACCCCCTCTGGTCTGTGGAAAAAAACTCTCTCCATGTAACCAGTCCCTGGTGCCCCAAAGATTGGGGACCTCTGTTCTCATCCAACCTGAACTGTTGGCTTTTTGGTGTTTGCTGAATTTGAACTGTTGGCTTTTTGGTGTTTGCTGAATTTGCTGATTGGGGAATTCTGGGAGTTGAGGTCCAGGCATTTTAAAGTTGCCAAGGTAGAGAAACACTGCTCTAGAGGTTTCGTTACCAGGCTAGGTAACATAAGCAGTGTAAGGGTCAACGGTGTCTGTAATAAAACATTAGCAGGAAAACTATCGAGCGCAACAAACACCAAGAACTATTCTCAAATTGTAGCCATCCTGCTGTAGGTATACCAAATTCTCTCCTTGGCATCTTCACACCTGAGATCATGTGGTGGAGAAGACCACACTGCAAAGATCTCAATTCGCCAATAAATTCCACACTCCTGTGGTAGCAGATTTGCACACAGCTTTATTATCCCTGCAGTTCACACTATTTATTATAATAATCTGTGAGTTATTTTAAGCCAATTTCCCCCATCATCATTGGCTGGCCTTCTTGGAGCAGTTCCTGAAAGGACAAATAAGCTTGGGCTATGTATCACAAAGCAGGATATTTTAAATCCCTCTTGCTCAGTATGAAATCTCAGAAGTTAAAAGATATTAAAAATCAGGCATAATGAAATGTTTCTGAATGTGCTTTCAAGCTATCCGCTGAATGCTTATCTTTAGACAGATGTTTGGCTTCTGATGGTGGTTCGTACTTCTGAAGAAAAATCTTCATTGCGTGAAGATTGTTTAAAAAATAATTATTTGGATTTATATCATCTGGTTTACTAAAAAGATACTTCAAAGTAGTGGTGGGATTCAGCCAGTTTGCACCAGTTGTTGCCCAGGCCCAGAACGGATTTCCGGAAGCGGCATGCATGCCGCAAACCGGTTATTCACATATTTGAATCCCACCACTGCTTCAAAGTATTTACAACCCCCTAAAAACTGAATTCTTATTTGCATCGCCGATGGAGTATTTCTCTTAAAGGCATATACACTAATGTTTTTGGCAATCCAAATTTTTTTTTTCTTTTTTCAAATGTTGCCCTGTGCTTCTTGCACATAGCCTCTGAGGACTGAGGCATTGCGTAGCTCCCTAAAGTTTTAAATAAATCGTCCTTTGGGGTTTCTCGTTCAGCCTCCTTGAGCTGTACCATGAAACCTCTGGTTCAAATGGAAACATTGTGAAGACGTCACAAGGGGAAACAGAATGCCATTTTGTGTGCCCGAAGTCCTGTGTGCTGGGACTGCCAACCTTGGATGTTGACTTCCAGCCATGTTATCTCTTGGCAGCCAAACAACAGGGCTGGGTGGAGTGGAATCAGAGGGTGATGAAATGCAAAAAAAGATGGAAGGAGATTGTACTGTGGAAAGCCTAAGAGAGAGTTTGGCAGGAGTCCTTCAGTACTGCATTTGTCATCGACGTTGACATAAACCAATCAGATTGCCAGTTTGGTTTAGTGGTTAAGGCACCAGGCTAGAAAGCCAGGACCATGAGTTCAAGTCTTGCCTTAGTCATGAAAGGCAGCTGGTGACCTTGGGCCAGTCACTCTCTCTCAGCCCAACTCACCTCACAGGGCTGTTGTTGTGGTGGGGAAAATAAAAGGAGGAAGGCATGTTTGCCTCCTTAAATTACGTGTAAAAATAATAAAGGCGGGATTTAAATAAATACACAAATAAAATAAATATCCATCCCAAGGACAAAAAGGAAGCTTCTCCATCACAGTTTCCATTGTTTAGAAGACATAATTCAGTTAAGGTAACCTGCAACTGGGTTATTTTATTTCCCCTGAGTTCATTTTCCCCCCACTGATAACATGACGACAACCTTACTTGAAAGATAACCTCTGTTCCCTGATTCAAAACAAGTTATTGGAGTGACTTTCAGCCAGTTGTTCTCTTTTAAGGCCCAACTGGCATGGAAATAAAAATGAACGGAGATGATTTCCCCTTGTCATTTATGGGGACATCAACCGCTGAAAATGAAAAGCAGAATATAATGCAATAATAGAGGGTCCTGTAAATTTGGGGTTACTCCTGAGAGATAAATGATTTCCACTGTTCTTGTTTGTCCCTTCTACTTTTGAGTTGGGACTGTTGGAAAACCATGCCCATCACCCCCAACCCCTGTGACTAATGAATGATGGAGCTTGTAGTCCCACCCCCCCTGGAGAAGACTGGGGTGGAGAAGGAAGGCTGCATAGGCCAATGTTTCTCAACCTTGGCAATTTCAAAATGTGTGGACTTCAACTCCCATGGCTATCTGGGGAATTCTGGGAGCTGAAGTCCACCCGTCTTAAAGTGGCCACGTTTGAGGACCCCTGGGTTATTGGAGTTAGAGGGCTCCGCTATTTTTGGTCCACTCGTTTTGTTTAGCTCTTCACGTACATTGGCCCTAACTCCAGATTTTCAGCAGTGGGAGGAAAAGTCCCAAGGAGGGCGTGATGGCAGAAATCAAGCATGGCGAGGATATATGCAGGTATCAAAAAAGTCAAGATGGCAGCTACAATGGCATCATCAACCACCCACCTGCAGATATTGAAAGGCTTTGATTGGTTTCAGCGCCATTTTTACTGTTCCGGCATCATTTCCCTCCACCTGACCGAAAACGTTCTCGAACTGCAGAATCTCAGTCCCAGTTCAAAAAAATCTGCAGGATATCCTCCAGCATAAAATGAATAATTTTTTTCAGGGATTAGCATTGGACACAACATACAGGTAATCCTCGACTTACGGCCACAAATGAGCCCAAAATTTATGTTGCTCAGTGAGAAATTTGTGAAGTGAGACTTGCCCTATTTTACGACCTTTCTCGCCACAATTATTAAGTGAACCACTGCCGTTGTTAAATGAGTCACATGGTTGTTAAATGAATCTGGCTTCCCCCGTGGACTTTCCTTGTCAGAAAGTCATAAAAGGGGATCACATGACCCTGGGACAAAGAGAGAAGCAACCTAGAAATAAGGAGAAACTTCCTGACAGTTAGAACAATTCATCAGTGGGACAACCTGCCTCCAGAAGCTGTGAATGCACCAACACTGGAAGTTTTTAAGAAAAGACTGGACAGCCATTTGTCTGAAATGATATAGGGTTTCCTGCCTGAGCAGGGGTTGGACTAGATGACCTCCAAGGTCCCTTCCAACTTTATTATTGTTATTGTTATTTTGTTGTTGTTAGTTGCAAAGTCATGTCCGACCCATCAGGACCCCATGGGCAACGTTCCTCCAGGCCTTCCTGTCCTCTACCATCTTCTGGAGTCCATTTAAGCTCACACCTACTGCTTCAGTGACTCCATCCAGCCACCTCATTCTCTGTCGTCCCCTTCTTCTCTTGCCCTCAATCTTTCCCAGCATTAGGCTCTTCTCCAGTGAGTCCTTCCTTCTCATTAGGTGGCCAAAGTATTTGAGTTTTAGCTTCAGGATCTGGCCTTCTAAAGAGCAGTCAGGGTTGATCTCATCTAGGACTGACCGGTTTGATCGCCTTGCAGTCCAAGGGACTCGCAGGAGTCTTCTCCAGCACCATAGTTCAAAGGCCTCAATTCTTTGGCGCTCAGCCTTTCTTATGGTCCAGCTTTCACAGCCATACATTGCAACTGGAAAGACCATAGCCTTGTCTATACGCACTTTTGTTGGCAGGGTGATGTCTCTGATGATGATGATGATGATGATGATTGTTATTGTTGTTATTATTATTATTATTATTATTATTATTATTATTATTATTATTATTATTATTATTCAGTTGTCAAGCATCTGAATGTAAATCCCCTGACCATGGGGATGCTGCAATGGTCATAAGTGTGAAACATAGTGATAAGTCATTTTTTTCAGTGCCGTTGTAACTTTGAAAGGTCACTAAGTGAATGGTTGTAAGTCAACGACTACCTGTAAATATACCTTCTATTTTAAATAATTACATTTTAATTTTTACTTCACAGGACTGCTCCAACTTTGCAGTAGAGTAATTGGGGGTAATAATCTCCCCTGGCCCATACTTTGGGAATTCCTGAAATTAGATTAACCTAGTGATCAGGGCGAATATGGTAGTTTCAGAACCAGCAATTATGTTTAATAGTTACTCTCAGGGATGTGGATAATGGACGTTGTTTTCAAGCAGGTTTGAAAGCATCCCAGGTTAAGGAAGACTAACCGAGTAAATGTGCTTCAATATAGAACAGGGGGCTCCCAACGGGGGATGCAAGACAATATTCCAGGGGGGGCCGAAACCTTGAGTTTTCAAAATTATAGTGTACTGTATATGCATAATTCATTGCCATTATTTCAAACTTTTGTAAGGGGTGCAAGAATATATCAGGATTGTTCTAGGTATGCGGGGTATAGAAAAGGTTGGGAGCCGCTGATATAGAAGAATGTTTTTCAACCTGGACAACTTTAAGATGTGTGGACTCCAACTCCCAGAATTCCACAGCCAGCATATAGGATTGGGCACCAGGCACCGGGAGAGAGGTTTTTCCCTGAACCGGAGGAGGCTTGGTTTGGCCTGCTGTCTGAATCCCAAAGATGGGGCTTCACTTGTTTGCACGGCCCAGTTCCTGGCATGCCACAGCCTGGTGCCAGCCCACAGCCCTGGCGGTTGGGGAACCCTGCTGCATGAAAGGAGTATTTTTTTTATTGTTAAGTGTTTTTCTGACCATGATGTTCGCTTACTTGGGTTTGAGAAAATGGCTGTGTTCACCCAACAGTCTTATCAGGTCAGAACAAGATTTAGCAACTGCACAGCCCACTAAATTCAGTTTAATCTTGGCTAGATGTTTGGTGTGTGGCATCAGCCCACCTCTTTATTGCTCAGTGCATTGTGTGAAGGCAGGAAACTGTTCAATGATCAGCTTACATCACTTGTGCTCCGCAGCCACTGAGGTTTTTTGCAATTCTTTGCTCACTGTAGGTCCTCACGAATGAATGATGCTCACCAATGCTAAAGGGACCCGTCTATATATTGGCATATATACCAAAGGTGCAAGAAAAAGGAAAAATGTAGCCTTAAGTGCTGTGCATTGAAAATGTTGTGAGCAAAAGAGGGGCCCAGGGTCTTCTTGGTGTCGTAGCCCCAATACATCAAGAGGAAACCTGGTTGGGTAACGGGGGGGGGTTTGTTTCCCAGAAGGACACAGGACTATTCTAGCACCCTTTCTCCAAAAGCCAGTCGCCCCCGCAGGTCACCGCCGCCGCGCCGAGGAGGTAGCCGCGCCGCATCTTTTCAACCGACAAGCAGAGGTAGACTGCCCTTGTGCAAGGAAGCTCCCCCGAACTCTCCGGCCGAAGGAGAAAGCCGAGAGGCAGCCCCCGCGGACCGGTTCCCATCCCGACTTATTGCGGAGCGAGTCGGGGAAACCCCCCCCCCCCAAAAAAAACCCCAGAGGGGTCCTTGGGAAGCAGCAAGACGCCCCGGCGCCTTCTTCGCCAAGGCAGGGGGATGCTTTGCCTTCTGCAAGAAGCGGAGAGCTCAGAGGCCAAAAGGTCTGAGACTGGCCCCCTCCCTCCGTAAAGACGACCCACCTCTCTCCGTTTCCACTGGTTCTTCCCTTCCCACGTGAAGCAGAGAGAGAGAGACAGAGAGGGGGGGGGGAGGAAGGAAGCGCTGGGAAAGAAAAGCCACCCCCACCCAGACTCGCATCTTAGCTCCCGTCTTATTGCTCGCCCGCCCAGCCTGGCCGTGCCGCATTCGCTCTTTGCTCCGGATCAACCTGCTCGGCAGTTGCCGCCTCGCCAGCCTCTCCCCACCATGATCACCCCAGCACCGCGTCAGGGTGAGCCGCCCCCTCCCACCCCCCCGCTCGGCAGGCAGGCAAGGAGGGGGCCACCGGGGTTCCCTGGAGGGGGGGAACCCCCACTCAGCTCCGCCAGACAGCCAGGCCACCTAGCCATTCATTGCGGGGGGGGGGCTAGTGAGCAAAAGCGGGGAGAGGAGAAGGGGGGGCCCTGGAGCCTCATTTTTTTGGGGGGGGGAGGGGGCGACAATTCCGATCACTCCAGACCCGCTTTATAGGCGTCTTCTTCTCCAGAATCCGGGGTGGTGGTGGGGGGGGTAGGGGGGAGGGAGAGAAGCAGTGGCATTTAGGCACCCCTGCGGGGGTTAATCCGGAGGAAGGCTCGCGCTCTCTCCGAATGGCCGGAGTCGCGGGATGCTCGTTTCGCCGCTGCTCCGAAGCCACTCCGGAACGGAGCCTGCCGATAGCGCGGTTTTCCCATTTGGGTGATTTTTGTTCTTTCATTTATTTATTTATTTATTTATTTATTTATTTATTTATTTATTTATTTATTTATTTATTTATTTATTTATTTATTTATTTATTTATTTATTTATTTATTTATTATTTATGGATGGATGGATGGATGGATGGATGCCGATGTTTGCATGCTAATTCCATCTACCTGTAGTTTTTCTTCCCTCCCATTCCTTAATTTGGTTTTTTTGGGGGGGGGGTTTACCCCCCTTTTCTTGCAACTTTGCAGGGTTTTTTTTTAAAAAAAATAAAATAAATAAAATAAAATAAAATAAAATCTCTGCAGCTTTCCGTTGTGCCCCTGGAGGGGTGGGAATGATCGCTTGGGACTGAGTGGCGGCTTTGCAGACCTGGCTTAGGTGTGGTTTGCCTATCATGGCTTACCTAATTGCCTCCGGGTGTGGGTCCGCGTGGTGCAGTGACCCGTAACTGGAGTTCCCCTGGGATTGGCTCTGTGCTGGGCAGATCTCTGTCATTGGAGGGGCCCTTCCCAGCAATGTTCACACAACATATTTAACCAAGTCAGATTAAAGACTGGCAGCTGCTTTTGCTCACTGGGCTAAACTGGGTTAATTCTTTTGCACCTTAGCGTCTGACTTGTCAGATGACTGTTCAGTATTTTATATAGAAGCAGACCATGGGTTAAATTCAAAAACTGGGTTATGCATGTTGTCGGTATGCAGACAGGTTGTGTGCAGGCAAGCAGGGCTTATGCAGCGAACACTGGGCAGGTGTGGCCAGTGGTGTATGTGTGTGCAAATGCATATAACTACTTACTTAAAAAAAAAACTGAGGGTGCTTAGCTGTTTGTTCCTTCACAGGTAGCTGCAGCAGAGGCAGGTGTGCGGCGGTAGCTTTCACCTTCCTCCGGCACCTCCAGGGAATTGCTGCAGGGGCTGAGTTTGCTGGATGTGTTTGCAGGCACACTCTGGTTCACTGCAGAACTGAACAGCCTGAAGTCATTTCTTCTGCAGCTGCTACTTGACTGACAGGCCCACAGATGCTGCCAAGAGCAGAGACTGGAAGTGGAGGGAGGAGGGGAGGTAGACACACCTTGATGGCGCTTGGTTTCCAAAATGAGGAGATGCCCCCACCTGTTTGGGCAAGGATTTGGGCAGAGCCAGGCATATGGGGCTCAGCCTTGGTCTGTGCGGCCTGCTCCCAGCGCCAAAGTTACGGTTATGTTTTCGCTGTAGAGGGGGGTGTATGAGAGTTGAAGAGACCAGAGGCAGTTGCTAGCTGATATGGCACAGAGGTGAGCTGCGCCTATGAGCAAGGCGCCTAGGGCAGCAGGCACAGAGGTGGATTCCCTTAGGAATCTGGCATGATGGGCTGAACGGACAAGGCTCAAGGTTGACTCAGCCTTCCATCCTTCCATAAAATGAGGAGCCTGATTGTTGGGGGCAACAGGCTGACTCTGTAAACCGCTTAGAGAGGGGCTGTAAAACACTGTGAAGCGGCATATAAAGTCTCAAGTGCTATTGCTGTTGCTATCTTCTGCACGGGCCAACACATTTTTCTCCCAAAGGTGCTTTTTCACGAGGCAACTGGACTTCCTTGCTTTTCTTTGAAGACGTTTCGCTTCTCATCCAACGTCTTCAAAAGAAAGAAGAAGAAAGTCCAGTTGCCTCGTGAGAAAGCATCTTTGGGATAACTGTGACCTGGATGACTGAGAATCTCCATAGAGACCAATACGTTTGCCTGCACCTGCAGAGCTTCAGTGCAAGGAGAAAACTAAGCCCGGAGTGAGGAAGCTGCAAGCTGCTATATGCTGTGACATCCGAATCAAGGAATCCTCTTTTGCAAGCTAGGATGCAATACCGCAATGTGCTTGGAAACCCAAACTGTGCTGCCTGCCTTGTGATTCATGCTTTGATGAATGGTATTTTGTCACCCTTCCTTAACCGGGAGAGTTGAACAGGCCAGAAAAAATCAAAGCTGGCAAATGGCTCTGAACCGCAGATGGGGGTAGGTGGGACTCTAGAAGATGAAAACGGCAATTGGCTGCACCTCCGAGGTTTCACCCAACCAAACTCTACCCGTTCCTGTTCAGATCTGGTGCAGTTGAATCTATGTGCATATAATCTGCTGTTTGTATGCGTTTGTGAATGGCGTTCTTGCTGGCTTGTGTTTTCATGGAGTGGGTGTTTGTGAAAGAATGAAATCTGTGCTTCTCTCTCTCTGTGTGTGTCTCAGTTTATATGACTTGCTGCCTATTTTGGGCTGGGTCCTCATGCCTCTGTATTCATTGTTTATCTCATAAGTGAGACATTGCAGGGGAACATAAAGACACCACACATCTGTTGAATGAGTCTCGGTGAGGTGGGTGAACACTTGATATCCACGGGAGAAGAGTCTAAGATTTAATTCTCAGGCAGCCTTTGGTCTGAGATGGAAAACATCAGTGACTGCATTCCCACAATAGGCTATATCCTATTGCAGGATCCGCTTGTTTTTTTATTATTGATTTATTAATCAAACTGCCAATTTCCCCCATAGGGTGCACAATAAATAAAGCAGTCAATATAGAACAGATAAAATCTAAAACCCACACTTGCACAAAACTACCTCTTCTGCTTTGCAAACCGCTGTTAATGGCATAGTGTGCTATGGGAATCCAGATGGTTGTGGTCTTTTCAAGAATTTGTGGGTTACAAAATTAGGGGCACGGTTTGTGATCCAAGCCAATCCCTTTAATGAATTTCCGTTCTCCATTTTCCCTCAATTTTTAGTCAAATCAGGTAGCCCTCCCCTGCCCCCACAGTTTTTAAAAATAAGTTATGAGTTGTATCCATGTAACATGTTTATGTAGGTCAGTTACAAACTAACAGTTGCATTCACAAAGGAAGTAAGCCAGATTAGAGTTGACCTTCATTTGTTTCATGATAGCTTAGGGCAAGGTGGCCCTCAGACAGCTTGAGAAATGTATGTCCGTGCTGTGCATGGCTAATGTGACGTGAGCAGAGGTCTGTAGGGTACAGTCAGAAATGTCAAAGTGGCAACCACAGTAGTGTCTAGTATAAACCATGTGGTTAGTTTCTACTGCACAAACTGGGACAATAGGCTAATTTAGCAACTAAGGGAATTGTTTTGGATGAACAGGGTTTATTAGAAGAGTGAATAGGATCTTTTTTTTAACCCCCACAATTCATTTTTCAGGCATTATCTGTGAGTATAAATATGCACATTTTCCCCCCCAAGTGATGCATGGTTAAGGAGAATATTGGGATTGTGCGAACACAATCCATCTTCACACTCACAAACCCACTAATTCCATATTGGTGGGGCCACTGAGTTTATCAGACTTATGAAGGGATTGTTGCCTTTAACACTGGAAGGACTTTGGAGCCTCTGATGTTAGGAGCCCCCCACCCCGGGCATGGCCCCAGTTATGTCAGAATGAGGGGGGACATGATAGTAGTGTTCCAATATCTCAGGGGTTGCCAAAAAGAAGAGGGAGTCAAGCTATTCTCCAAAGCACCTGAAGACAGGACAAGAAGCAACGGATGGAAACTAGTCAAGGAGAGAAGCAACCTAGAACTAAGGAGAAACTTCCTGACAGTTAGAGCAATTATTCAGTTGAACAACCTGCTTCCAGAAGCTGTGAATGCTACAACACTGGAAGTCTTTAAGAAGAGATTGGACAGCCATTTGTCTGAAATGGTATAGGGTTTCCTGCCTGAGCAGAGAGTTGGACTAGATGACCTCCAAGGACCCTTCCAACTATTGTTGTTGTTGTTGTTATTGTCTTATTTTATTTATTTATTGAATTTTCATGCTTCCCTCTTACTAAAAGGTTTAATGGCCAACTAGGATACTAGTCACAGAGTGGGTAAGTTGCAAGGGAACATATCTAACATATCTACTCATGACAAAAGTGTGGCTACATTCACATGTCACCCATATAACGTGGCTCCAGTGTTAACCTACTTGCCGGGTTTGTATAGTGCAATCCATCCATCTGTAAACTAGCCAGTTGATTGGTCTCACACAGCAAGCCCAACCATAGAAATGTCCTCCTAGGACATGGGTGTCAAACTCACCACGTCACGTGACGTGTTGTGACGTATCATGACTCTTTTTGCATTGCTGGCAATGGGGTGGCGCGGCTTTAGTATAATGAATCTGGCCCACAGGCAGTTTGACACCCCTGCTAACCAAGCTTGCTATGTTTTAAGATGGTATCCACTAGTTTTTAACTATCCTGGCAAAACATCCCGTTTACTTCAGAATGTGGTTTCTGAAGTAACCCATTCTTGAAGCAGGCATGTTCACTTAATCATCTCCTAAGCAAAAAGCTGAGCGGTGAAGAAGCCTAACTATGTTCAGCGCTAATAATTACACTTCATATATTGTGTGAATGCACTTGCAGTCCAGTCACAGTTGCACAGCTTTGTGCACCATGTAAAATAGTTTGACTCTTCTGCCAGGACTGATAAATACATATTTTTGATTTCTTTTCATTTTACCAGATTTATATCTTGCTCAACTCAAAAGATTCTAGCTACAATTGCAAATGCTACAGTAAAATACATCAAAATGATTAAAACAGTAACTTAAGTAAAATCATAATTGTCAATCAAACCTCCCCAAAGATAGATGTCAATAAAATTTGCTTGGGGTTTTATTAGGCTAATAGCCAGTCCAAACAAATTAATTTGGAGCAGCATATTTCCCAGTACAATAATCAAATTAACACAAATGCATAACAATAAATGATCTAAAATGCAGCCGGTGAGTCTCATTCTCCCTGCTTTAGTACCCGTTTAATAATAGATGTGATTCCCCACAAAGATGGAGGAAGTTTAAACAGCTTATTTTTTTTAGAATTTGCTATCCATTGCATGGTTTAAAGCAGCTGAGTAGCTCCATTAGTGTCACCAGAATATTTCTTTTATTTTGTATCACAAATGATGAGCCCCATTTCAGGAAAACAGCCAGGAATATTCAATCTCTCCCTCCTTGAAGTGGTGGCCCCAGTTTAAACTGAAATCCCAAATGCTGCTTTTAAAATAAAATAAAAAATAAAAAAAGAGGTTAAGCTGTTTTCTTCCAACCTTACTGTAGAACAAATAGGAGCAAGAAGCTCATTTCTGCCTTTTGATTGACAGGTTTCAGACAAGACATTCATTCCAACTACCCATCTTGCGATGTTCATTCTGTAATTTTCTAGGCATGGTGGCCCACATACAGCTTGTGAAATGTATGTCCGTGCTGTGCATGGCTAATATGACGTGAGCAGAGGTCTGTAGGGTACAGTCAGAAATGTCAAAGTGGCAACCACATTAGTGTGATCAAAACCCTGCCTGCTTTTTTTTTTTTTTTGAGATGCGGATTTTAAAAAAAACCCACAGAGTTTTGATTACACCATCAATTGACACTTTATGACTATACTCTGTGATGTGAGAACTGGTGCTCACCCCACAATCTTTCCACACATCCATGGAACATAGTTTCTTGTGGTATATGGCAGCAGCCCCCAACCTTTTGGGCCCCAAGGACTGGTTCTGTGGAGAGAGGTTTTTCCGTGGACCGGAGGGGGCGTGGTTTTGTCTGCTGCCTGCATCTCATGGATGGGGTGTCGCTTGTTAGTGTGGCCTGGGTTTTGGTATCCTGCGAACCGGTGCCAGTCCATGGACCGGGGTTTGGGGACCTCTAGTGTACGGTATTTGGCTTTTGTGATTGGGGAGTTACTGTCTCTTTACTCCTTTTGTACTGTAAGTTGCAATACCTGGTGCTGCTGTACACACAAAAATTAAGGTGGCCATGCCAGTGTGATAAATGTTATGCCCAGACACCCTCATGTATTATCTTTCTCGAACAGATTCCTGTACATATAATCGACCAATTTCTACAATTCCTTATTAGTAAAATAAACTCTAAATACAGGTAGTCCTCAACTTACAACAATTCATTTAGTGACCATTCAAAGTTAAAATGGCACTGAAGACAGTGGCTGATGCGCATCCCTCCCCCCACATTTACGGCCGTTGCAGCATCCCCATGGTCAAGTGATTGAAATTCAGATGCTTAGCAGCAGGTTCATATTTATGATGGTTGCAGTGTCCTGAGGTCATGTGATCAGCTTTTGTGGCCTTCTGACGAGCAAAGTCAATGGGGAAGCCAGATTCACTTAACAACCATGTTACTAACTTAACAAATGCAATGATTCACTTAACCACGGTGGCAAGAAAAGTCATAAAATGGGGCAAAAGTCACTTAACAAATGTTTCACTTAGCAACATAAATTTTGGGCTCAATTGTGGTTGTAACTTGACGACTACCTGTATATGTGAGGTAGGGAGCGTGGTGGATCCGCGGTTAAAGATGCGGAGCTTGTCAGCTGGAAAGCTGGTGGTCCATGTTTCAGACCGGAGCAATGCACAACGGAGTGAGCTCCTGTTATTTGTCCCAGTTCCTGTCCACCTAGCACAGGAGTAGGCAACCTTGGCTCTTTTATGACTCATGGACTTCAACTCCCAGAATTCCTGAGTCAGCATTCCTCAACCAGGGGACAAAGTGGAGCCAATAGGACCTCTTACGTTGTAATTCTATACCTTCTTATCAAGAAGAAAGAGCTTCTTATTAACCTCAGTGAGATAGACTTTTAGCAAGAAGGGGCTCCATGCCATGGTGGGATTCAAATATGTGAACAACCAGTTCTCTGTGTGAATGCTGCTTCTGGAAGTCCGTTCTGGGCCTGGGCAACAAAAAATTAGCTACCGGTTTTGCCGAAGTGGTGCAAACCGACTGAATCCCACCACTGGCTCCATGTTGTTTTCCCAGCAATTGTGTCACCATTTCTGCAAAAAAAAAAATCAACATATAAATGGAAGGCTGTTCTCTGATAAATCATTGGTCACTGTTGTTTTTGCTTCAAAAAGATGGGGGCCTGAATATTAAGAGTGTAGGACATCTGGGCAAGGGGGACAATCTGTTTTGTGGCTGTGTCTTCTCTGAACATCCTCTGCTGCTCCATTTTTTTTTTGGTAACACAGAAAACAGATCCTTGCTATTGTTTGGTCTTCCAAACTATCCCATTCATGACCAGGTCCTGTGGTTTGTGCAGCAGGGAAACTATTTATGGTGAATCTCGAGCAGTTGCTGAAACTATAGGTGGTCCTCAATCTCTAACCACAATTGGGACCAGAATTTAGGTCGTTAAGCAAGTTGGCTATTAAGTGAGTCACACCTGATTTTATACTCTCTTTTGCCAGGGTTGTTAAATGAGTCGCTGCAGTTTTTAAGTTAATCATGTCGTTAAGTGAATCCAGCTTTGTGCATTGACTTTGTTGTGCCTGAACTTTGATCACATGACTGTGAGAATGGTGAGGAGTAAGTGTTTAGGACTGATCATAAGTCACTATTTTTCATTGCCGTTCTAATGTTGAATGGTTGCTACACAAGTAGGTGTAAGCCGAGGACTACCTGTATCACAAGAAATAGAGAAATCTATTGATCAAGGATTCAAGTTTTTGTCTGACTTTGCCTCTTATTCATGATCTCTGTGTGATTAGGAAGTTTGTAATCAAAGTGGAAGTGTTTGTTTGTTACCCATACCAGAGTACCTATTTAGTTATATTTGTGTATACCATAGCAATTTTCCAGGTCTTCAGAAATAGACTGGAACAACCATTTGTCTGGGATGGTATATAAGATCTCCTGCCTTGAGCAGGGGGCTGGATTAGAAGACCACTAAGGTCCCTTCCAGTCCTAAGATTCTATGTTCTAAACGGTCCTGTTTTTCTGCCAAAACTATTTTTATGGTCATGGACCCTTCACCTTACAAATAATTTTCCAGCCTGCTGAAAAGTTTTAGGTAATCCTGTTGTAAGGAATAATGTTAGTTGCTCATGATATCTATTTTTAATTTAATTGGTAATCTTCATGTTAGTTCTGAAATCATTTCAGAAACCTAAATGTCACCAGAACTATGAGTGAAATGAAATTTCACATATGTATGAGTCAGTGATTCAATTTTTGTTGTTGTTGTGAAGTTCAACTGATTCTTTTTTCGCTTTTGATGTGGACATGGCTGGACAACTCTTATTTGTCAGCCTTAAGACACTAAACATTCTTACCAAATCAATATATTATTTGTACATTTTTTTCCTCTTTTTTCCCCCCATTCAATGACGTCCAATTCTTAGAGGCTGCCTAGAGAAATTCCTGAAGTTTTTTTGGCAAGCTTTTTCAGAAGGCCATTGCCTCTTTCCTAGAGCTGAGAGAAAGTGACTGGCTCAAGCTCACCCAGTTGGCTTCTTGCCTAAAGTGGGACTAGAATTCACAGTCTCCCAGTTTCTAGCTTGGTGCCTTAACCACTACCTTGGAAATTGGCTCTCATTTCTACCTTAAAAACCTTAAATCCTCACTGTTTGTAAGCAAATTCAGGTGAAGGCGATATGGGAACAATTCAGCCTCAGGTCCCTTCAACACACTAACTTCTTTCAGTCCGAATCTGAACTCAGCTCTTTCTGAAGCCCATCGTCTTTCTGAGCAATCAATCATAAGAGCTATATCTGAATATGGACTAAGAACTAACGGGTTTTTAATAACAAAAAATAAAGGCAAAGGGAATTAAGTTTTCATAGGTGAAGAGGCAAATTATTTCAAGTGGTATACAGGCAGGTAGTCCTCAACGTGCAACGATTCGTTTAGTGACTATTCGAAGTTACTGAAAAATAAGTGATTTGTGGCTGTTTTCAACATTTGTGACTTTTGCAACATCCCCCCACGGGTCACCGGATCGAAATTCAGACCCTTGGCAACCAGTTCGTCTTTGTAATGGTTGCACTGACCTGGGGTCATGTGATCGTCTCCTGTGACTTTCCCACAAGCAAAATCGATGAGGAAGCCAGCCAGATTCACTTCACAACCGTGGTTACTAAGTTAACTAACTTCAGGGATTCATTTAACAGCTGTGGCAAGGAAGTTTGTAGAATGGGGCAAAACTCGCTTAACAGCTGTCTCGCTTAGGTAAAGGAAATCTTGGGATCAAGAGTGGCCATCAGTTGAGGACTATACCTGGCACCTTTATCGTGCAAGGGAGAATCACATCTCTTTTAAACCTATAAGCAGGTGTTAACCCCTGGGAGTTGCTTTCCCCCCTAGAGAAGCTATCCAGGTTGTTGTCAGATTCAAGACACACATTTTCTGACTACCAACATCCACTGCTGCCTTGTGTTCGGCCAATCAACATGCCAGACATCAACAACAAAAAAACCCCGTCAACAACGTCTCTTTTTAATTTCAAGGAGGACTTCCAAAGGGCTGTCCTGGAGTCACCTCTCCCAAATCCGGACCTAGAACCCATCTTTTGAACCCAGTTCAGACTTAGCCAAAGCGTGAAGCGTTTTGCAGCATTGCAGATCAGCTTTTTTTTTTCACTTGAGAGGCAGAGATAATCGAACTGCAGTGAAACGATGTGGCATCACGGAGGAATGAAATGAAGGGGGCAGGGTAACACCAGTGGACTTCCCTGGCCAGGCTTTTAACAGCAAAATAAAAATAAAATAAACATAAACATAAAAATCAGCTCTGGGAAATGCCACTCCCTTTTCTTCTCTCTCTCTCTCTCTTTGCTGCTGCATCAGTCTGTCTGCAGAGTATAATTCTGGCCCGCTTCCAGATCCCTCTTGTTTGGAAAGCATTGCTGCTAAAACTGTTAGGGCAAACTTATCCCACACCGAAGTCCATCTGACTCCTGGGTTCTGGGAGAAGACAGACCACAGATGACAGGAAGAAAAAACAAACCAGAAGGTTCTCTAGATGTTCCAGAACACATTTCAAGACAAGAGTTGAGATTTGGGAGGGGCGGGTGGTGGGAGGGCCACCCAAGGACCAAGGTGGGATAAAAGAGGAGAGGAGATCGATGTTTGATGGTTAGAAGGAATAGGACCCTAAGTTGGGGTGAAGTTTCCCCATAAACATTTTGTCTTGGAGTCGTCTCTGGGAAGAACTTGAGCATCCTGCTTTCTCCTGACCTGCCCACTCCGAACTCTGGCAGTGGATTAAGACGCTGCGCCTGCTTATGCAGTATCCCGTCTCCATGGCAACCCCCATCCTCTGCATTGGAGTTTGCATCATTCAACCGCAGTCCCAGCTGCTGCAGCTTGCCCACAATCTTGTCTTTGGCACTTGGAGGGCTCTCCTGACTTCTTATTTATTAATTATTCATTCATCAAATTTTTAGAGCTGGCCCTCTCACGAAAAGTGACTCTGGGCGGCGTACAATAATTATATAGGCTGCAGTTAGGGTTTGGGGAGGGGACAGTCTCTCTCTCTCTCTCTCTCTCTCTCTCTCTCTCTCTCTCTCTCTCTCTCTCTCTCTCTCTCTCTCTCTCTCTCTCTCTTTGAATGAAGCAAATCCGGTGGGGTTAAAATGAGAGGTTCTAAAGGGCGGGGGTTGAGGGCAAGCCAACTATCTAGTTTTCTCTGCAAGAACGGTAAACCAGCATTGGTAAATGCTTCTAAAGTGTGGGGTGGAGGCGGGTGCAGGCTGGTGTCTAAGAGATGGGGTGGCTTTGATTTCTCTTATTTGACTTACAACAGTTCCTTTAGGGATTGTCCAGTTACAACGGCGCTGAAAAAAGTGACTTACGACTGTGTTTCGCACTTATGACCATTGCAGCATCCCCAGGGTCACGCGATTAAAAATCAGACGCTCGGAAACTGGCTCGCATTTATGATGGTCGCAGTGTCCCGTGGTCATGTGATCCCTTTTGTGACCTTTTGACAAGCAAAGCCAAAGTCACTCGAACAACTATATTACTAACTTTAACAGCTGCAGTGATTCACTTAACAACTTTGTCAAGAAAGGTGGTAAAATGGGGCAAAATTCACCTAACAAATGTTTCACTTAGCAACAGAAATGTTGTGCTCAGCTGCGCTTGTAGGTTGTATTTATCGGCGTATAACACGCACCGGCGTATAACACGCACCTCATTTTAAAAAGGAAATTTCAGCTGCAGCTTTGGATAATGGGTCATTAACTATGGGTCATTAACATTATATCGGCGTATAACACGCACACATCATTTGCCCCCTATTTTCAGGAAGAAAAAGTGCGTGTTATACGCCGATAAATACGGTATTTATTAAATTGTTATGCTGCCCATCTCTTTTATCAAATGACTCTGGGGGGCTTAATGAAGCCTTGGGTTTTACCATAGATACGATTCCTGCCCCGGACAGGGGGTTGGACTAGATGATCTCCGAGATCCCTTCCAACTATTCTGTGAAAGGAGTCTGAAGAGGGTCATAAGGTTCCCAGATCAATCTGACCCAAAGAAAGGGTGCTGTGTGGCCAAATTGTTGTTTATAATCATGGCTAAGGTAAGATTTCCCCTACTTTTGGTGAAAGGTCTGTGTGTGTGTGGGGTGGGGGAAGCTGTCTCTGCTGTGAGATGCAAGAATTCCAAGAGAGAATTTTTTTTTGGCTTGGCCTGAAATTAGGATTATGTCTGAAATGTTATGAATGGGGCAGGGACAGTCCTGGTGGGGAGAAGACAGACAAAAGGCAAGCAAGGCTAGACATCCGGCCAAGAAGCCTTTGGTAAATGTCAAGAATGTTCTTTTCTATGCCCTTATATAGGGATGGAAGAAAAATGTTGGCAAAATAAATCACAAACTGTAGGAGTTGAGAGGACAGGCGTGGTTGATAAGGCTCCTTTGCCCAGAAAAAAAAATGGTTGCAAGAAATAGGATGGAACTGGGGAACAGGAGAATTAGAGTAGGGCTGCTGATGTGCCCCAATTAATTCTGGAGTTGTTTTTTTTCTTCCCCATTGGAAGGAAAAAAATCATCCTGACTTTCCCATTAACAGGCAGGCGCATAGAAAACAAGCTGTCCAACCAAGTGAGTTTAGGTAAAGGTAAAGGTAAAGGTTCCCCCGCACATGCGTGCTAGTCGTTTCCGACTCTAGGGCCCGGTGCTCATCTCCATTTCAAAGCCGAAGAGCCAGCGCTTGTCCGAGGACGTCTCCGTGGTCATGTGGCCGGCATGACTAGATTCCAGAGGCGCACGGAACGCTGTTACCTTCCCACCGTAGTGGTCCCTATTTTTCTACTTGCATTTTTACGTGCTTTCGAACTGCTAGGTTGGCAGAAGCTGGGACGAGTAACAGGCGCTCACTCTGCTACGCGGCACTCAGGATTCGACCCGCCAAACTGCCGACCTTCTGATCGACAAGCTCAGCGTCCTAACCCACTGAGCCACCACGTCCCTTGAGTTTACAGCTGGCTAAAAGATACCACAGTTATGTCTGTGCAACCCACCGAGGGAGGGCAGTTAGCAGTTGCATGTTTGGGTAGTTAGAAGGGGGAGAAGAGGAAGAGGAGGAGGGGGCTAGCCTAGGATTCACTTTACGGTGCAATCTCAGAAAATGAGTTAATTCAAAAATAGATTAATTGCATGGTGAAGGTGCAAGTCACTACGGTTATATCCCCCAACGGATATAGATGTCAGAAGATGACTTTTAGATTAGAAATATTTATAGGATTCTCTGGTTTCCCTTCCTCAGCTTGGTTGCTTTGAAGTGCGTTAGATAAAGATTGTGGGAGGCTGATTTGGGTGAAAAGGGCACCAAAAGGAGATTTTTGTATTTTGAGATGCAGCAATGGCTCAAATGAGGAAAATGGGATGGATGAAGGATAAATTGATAGGTAGATAGGTAAATGATAGATAGATAGATAGATAGATAGATAGATAGATAGATAGATAGATAGATAGATAGATAGATAGATAGATAATAGATAGATAGATAGATAGATGATAGATAGATAGATAGATAGATAGATAGATAGATAGATAGATAGATAGATAGATAGATATTGGATTGGACTCTCTGAGTGACTTTGAGCCACTCATTTGCTTCCAACTCAGTGTGCTCACAAGATTGTTGTGTTAAATTAGGAGAGATTCTCCATGTGTAAATTTTCCCCAAAATAATAAATTTCTTTATTTAGAATATAACATGTTATAATACTCAGTTGTTGCTCGTTAACTTGGATTTAGGGTTAAGCAGATTATCTGAACCTAGTCAATGCAATGGGAATCCAACTCATTGTAGGTCATTCAGCCGGCTGTGATTCATGCAGACTGTGGCTTAACAGAAGATGCAGTAACCTGCAGCTAGCTATGATCACGTCAGAAAGCTGAGAGGGGTGTTATGATGTCATGATACATGCTCAGCACTTTTGACTTTGCAATGTTACACGCATGAAGTTGCAATGAGCATTCTCTCTCTCTCTCTCTCTCTCTCTCTCTCTCTCTCTCTCTCACACACACACACACACACACACACACGCACACACACACACAACAATGTCCCAGTTTCTGTTTTCTTTCCATTGCTGCTTCTGGGCACAGATTCCAGGCAAAAAAGTTCAATAAATATTCCTGGGCATATTCTACTGTGCAAGATGCCTAGTCTTCTCCTTTCCTTTTCTCTCATGGTCAATATTTGGATCTTGTACAGCAATTTTTTTTGTTTCCTCTTCCTTCTGCTTCAACGCTATATCAGAACCTCTCTATTATCTGTCCTTTTCTCTGGTTGCTTACAGCAACCCAGTTTAGATTCAATGCGGGTTAAGTATCCGGTGTGAATGCTGCCACATCATCATGGCTGCTATCTAGACTCTATCTCTCTCTCCCCACCCCCCCACCCCCCACCCCCGATGCTCCTGGCTGGTTCTACATTTAGGCAGGAGGGGCCGTCAGATGACCGATACCATTAAGGGGTGTCACATGGCCAAACTATTTCCTCTTTTCTTAGTATGAAAAAGAGGCAGCATAAAATGATAAAATGTTAGAAACGAAAAGGTCTTCTTAGCATTGGCACCCCCTCTAGAGAGTGCCCTTTTCCCAGAGGCCAAATAGGTGCCAACATAGTTTTGTTTGGACACTGGAAGTTTTATTTATTCAGGATTTGGTTCTCAGTAGCAATAGCTCAAGCTGGAAATGTCACTAAACGAATGGTTTTAAGTCAAGTCAAGTACCGCTTCTATCAAAGCTTATAGAGCCACCCATTAATTCTGTTCTCAAGTGTAAAGGTGACCAAAGTGGAATGTCTAGAGTTAAGCAGAAATATTCTGCACTGCAACATTTTCTCAAAAGTCCCATTTCTGTAGGATATTGGCCAACTATTTCTTAACTTCATTGCAGATTTCCAAAAGTGGATTTTATTAGCTGGCCTCTTCCAGCAAGTCACTTAGAAATGACCTTTTAAGACCACACTTAGGGGAAAAAAAATCTTCAACAAGATGAAAACTATTTAAGCTTACCGGCAGCCACTAGATTTTTTTTAACTAACTAGTTAAATAACAATAGCACTTAAACTTATATACTGCTTCACAGTGCTTTATAGACCTCGCTAAGTGGTTTACAGAGTCACCATATTGCCCCTCGACAATCTGGGCCCTCATTTTACCGACCTCAGAAGGATGGAAGGCTGAGTCAACCTTGAGTGAACTTGTCAGGATCAAACTCCAGGCTGTGGGCAGAGTTAGCCTGCAAGACTGCATTCTAAGCACTGTGCCACCTCTGATCTTTTAAAATCTACTGTGAGCCAGTTTGATGTTCTGGTTAAGGCATCAAACTAGAAACCAGGAACCTGTGAGTCCTAGTCCTGCATTAAGCATGAAGCTAGCTGGGTAACCTTGGGCCAGTTACTCTCTCCTAACCCTAGGAAGGGGGAATAGCAGACCACTTCTGAAATCTTGTCAAGAAAACTGCTGGGACTTTTCAGGGCAGTCACCAGTAGTCAAGATTGACTGGCATGACACATACACAAAAGTTAATTCTATTAGGCAATTGAAGCCATTGTATTGTTGTACTCCTTGTATGTTGTCATATCCAAGCAAGAAAGCATTGCCAATATCTAGCCAAAAGTAGTGTAGATAGCTACCAGTACCTCTGGATCTTTAAAATAGTCATGTCCCTTTTGGCTAGATACTGACTGCATCCTTACACAAATGTGACAACAACTGTTGAAATACAACGAGAACAGCAATACTGTGTTTTGTTAATGTAAGCTTAGGGTTTAATGCAGTATTTCTCAGCCTTGGCCACTTGAAGATGTGTGGACTTCAACTCCCAGAATTCTCCAGCAAGCATGGCTGGGTGGGAAATTCTGGGAGTTGAAGTCTATTCATCTTCAAGCGGCCAAGACCGAGAAATATTGCTTTTATGCATTGTGTCAATCTACCCTAGTGAAATAAAAGAACTTAGTTTTTTTTTAAAATTGTACAGTAGTTCATATTTAGATGGATAGCAAACATATTTGGGCTTTAACAGGTCAGTTGAAAACCTAGGATTGATTTGCATGGCTTGCAAATCTTCATTAATGTTAACCTTGGGAAGATTTTACAGCACTAGCCCAGTGCTCTTAATTAGCTTCTAATTCAATGAATAGCATGAATCTAGCAGAGGTGCTAATTCAGTAAATAAGCCAACATTGTTATAAGAACTCGTTCATTGAATAGCTTTAATATTCTGGGGGAGTGGAGAACTGCAGAGAACAAACCCTAGATTGAATGATTGAGCAAAATTATATTAGCTGCCCAACTCATACACAGTGACACACACATCACACACATATGAGATTAAACCTATTTTAGGACGTACAACTTGGCCTTTTTATGTTCCCACTTCAGTGTGGTGAGAACACTGTTGTTGGTTTTTGACAATCACAGTCAGAAGTTTATTTAGCCTGTGAGCTTCCGAAATTCAACAATACTGTTGACCCAGCTCAGCCACGAAATCTCATTTAGCTTTGTTTGATCGAGTGGAACTGTCTTAAGGTACATGACAGAAGTGCTAAAAGAATTCTGCCACTTTGTTTTATGTATCGTTTTCAGAAATTTATTTATTTCTTTATCGAATGGCCACCCATCTTATGAGAATATCTAAGACTACTGAATATTTAAGACTAATGTGCCCACTAATTTGGGGGAAATGGCTGCTTTGGGCCTGTCATATTGTTTGCTCATTCTTTTTGTGTAGAGACTGGCCAGATTGTTCAGTCAAGAAGGTAATGGAGCATTGCTGACAGATGATTGAACTGAATGATGAATGAGGCTAAATGTTTAATAGTATTGCTGTAAGGGCAGAGCTGTGATTTGGATCTGTTGAAAGGTTTGGATTATGTGCTTTACTTCTGTGAATCAAGAATATTGAAAAGGTATGAAAAACTAATGAATCCAACCAGATATGATGGACTCCAGTGCCACCTAGCTACTAACCTATGGTAATGCACTATCCATGCAAAGTGGGTGAATGAACACAGAAGAATGGTGTTTAAGCCAAAGTTTGTAGTAAAGTATAAGGAATGACTTCACCCAATCAATATTCAACAAAAACAAAGTTATTGAAATAACATACCCAGCAGCTTTGCCTAATCACTGTATTTTGACTCTCTGCTCTCTTTGCTCCCCAGAGACCAGCCAACCTGTCGACCCCTTCAGTTATGGTGAGTGGTGTTAATTGAAAGGTTGCAGATATTGGTCTACGTGGGTGGAATGAAGTTTGGAGTTTCTTTCTTCCAGGAATGAAGAGATGTGGTGATGGGTGGGCATCCAGGGTGTTCCTGATATAAATATGCTGGAATGGTCATGAATATCTGACTTTTGAACCTCCATATTTCCCCTACAGACTATGATACATTGCGCTTGGTGGGGATGATCCTGGCTTCCGTCATGTTTGTGCTGGGAATCTTGATAGCACTGAGTGAGTCATCTCTTCTAGATGCCTGCATCTTTTATGCATGCTTAGAATCTAACTTTCATTGGCCCCTAGAAATCCCATCCTGAGTTCTCCTCATATTCCTAACTCCTGGATTCCTTGGAAAAAGATCCTACTTTGTATGGACGTGTTAATGTGTACCGTTTGCAGACTTATTACTGACGTACAAAATTGTTGCCCAGAGTCCCTTTCTTTTGTGTTTCTTATTAAAAGAATGTAAATGGGGGAAAAAGGTATCTTTTTGCTCACTTTTTTCTGCACTTTAAGCTCCTCTCTTCCTCCCTTACCTTGACTTTCTTTTCTTCCTCTCACTCTACCCTTTTCTCTTTTGCAGGTAAAAAATTGAGATGCAAAAAATCAGACCCTGGGTAAGTATTTTTTTTCCTTCCTTCCTTCCTTCCTTCCTTCCTTCCTTCCTTCCTTCCTTCCTTCCTTCCTTCCTTCCTCCCTCCCTCCCTCCCTCCCTCCCTCCCTCCTGTTCTGTTACCCCTGAAATATTGTTCCCTTGGCCCACGGGTGTCAAAACATTGCCGGAGCTGGGTGGGTGTGGCCTCTGTATGATGCAACCGGCCCACGGGCCAGCAGTTTGACACCCCTGCCTTGGCCTAACTTCACCCACTGATTCCCTTTGTGTTTCTTCTCTTCTGCAGACTGTCAGATCCCAGGGCAGCAGGCAAGAGTCCCAGTAAGTGTTGCAAGACTGGGGCAGAGGAAGGCCCGGGCAAAGGGGGCCTTCACTGGCATGCTTGCATAACTTTGCGTAATTTTAGGTGGGGTTGTGTGTTAACACTGCCTGTTTAGCCTGGATTTTGAATTGATGCAGAACTAACCCCAGGGGAAGTGTGTACACAACATACCACTTTAGCATCATATAGAAATGGTAAAGCTACAATCTCATTAAATGTGTTAAGAGAACATTACACTAATAAGTAAACGTTTTATTGTTGCAAACATAGGTCGTGACAATGCGACACAGAACAAATACAATGGAAGAGAAGAAGAGCAAAATGAAAGTAATAAAGGGTTTCAGAGGCAAAGTGGACAAAACATGGGGAAACAAGAACTATGATGAGGAATGGGGGGAAAAAATTCTGAATTTAAATGGCAACAAAGCAAAAGTAGCAAATTGATTACAGGTAGTCTTCAACTTACAACAGTCCATGTAGTGACCGTTCAAAGTTACATCACTTATGACCTTTACAGCCCCCCCTAGTCATGTGATCAAAATTCAGATGCTTGACAACTGACCCGTATTTATGACTGTTGTAGTGTCCTGGGGTCACGTGATCGCCTTTTGCAACTTTCCAAGAAGCAATGTCATTTAAATACGTGCTGGCTTAGGCAAATGCCCAAATGCTGCCACAGTTGTAAGTGCGAGGACCAGTCATAAGTCACTTTTCCAATGCTGTTGTAACTTGGAACGGTTGCTAAATGATTGGTTGGTAATATTGAGCAGTTACTGGGAAAGGTTTCCATGTCTTCATGTGATGAAACCAAGGCGAACATTGGGATGTCTGACTGTACTAGCACCACTATATGACATCCCTTTTTTAAAAAAAAAAATATGAAATATTTCTGGCAGTTTCTCTGTCCCAAGAGCTGAGTTCCCCCCAAATGGGGAACATACAACAATAATTCACTCTTTCCTTGGGTGTTTTTTTAAGCTCCTTAATAATTTCTGCTTAAAAGTAACCCAGGGATCCTACCTTAATCAGTCTTTCTATTCTGCAGAGACTAGGTTGGGCATTCATGTTACTGTAAGGCAGACATGTCAAACACAAGGCCCGGGGGCCGGATCCGGCCCACGAAGTGGTTTCATGTGGCTCACGAAGCCATCCTGGAAACAGTGAGGGAACGGCCCCCACTGCCTTGGCCCTGGCCCAGAGACCCTCCTTCTGCCAGAGACCCTCAGATCTGTCCCACTCCTGCCCAGGCCCCCATAGGCACTCTTGATACGAACGATGTAGAGCTGGCCATGCCCACCCAGTAGGCCATACGCACTCTAGCCATGCCCACCCAGTAGGCCATGCCCACCCTGGCCATACCCACCCGGCCCCCTGAGGGCAACCGCAATGCTGATGCGGCCGTCAATGAAATTGAGTTTGACACCCCTGCTGTAAGGTTATCTGTTCCTCCTTCACTAAACTTTCTTCTTGCGAAGAAAGTCAGCCACTGCCTGGAGCTCCCACACCTGAAGTCACCTCCCACCCACCTGGGGTTACCATGGAGCTTCTTGACGTTGCCAGGAGAGCTGAAGACTCTATGGTGATGCCGTGGCAACGGACCGCACGGTCCCTTGAGGAGCTGCAAAGTCCTTGGGGAGAGTTGTTTTCAAAGGCTTCTGAATTATTTGTTCCCGCTTAAAAGATGAGAGGTTTGGGGGATCAGGAAAGATGAGATGGGACAAGGTACAGAAAAGAACGGGGGACAGAATTTTTACCATGTACCGCAAGCCTAAATCATACGCATAAAATGGGCAGCTACATAAATTCAATCATTAAAGTTACATGCATGAGATGGGCAGCTATGAATAAAAATAATTAAAAGAAAATGGAACCTGATTGGGAGAAATTAAAAAAAAAATCCTTTTTTCCATGGCTTTTTTTCAGTTGACTTTCAGCCAAGTTTTATTCTTCTGAACTTCATTCGTCCCCTCCCTGCTTTCTCTGAATTTTTCTATTTTGCGGGTTGTTCCTCCCCAGTTTTTCACATACAGGTAGCCCTCAACTAGAGGACCATAACTGGGCCTAGGATTTCTGTTGTTAAGCAGGGATGTCGTTAAGTAAGTCATTTCAAATGTCATGAACCAAATTCTGACCTTCATGGCCGTGGGGATGCTGCAACCATTGCAAATCTGAGGACTGGGTATCGGTCACTTTTTCCCCAGCGCCGTCGTAACTCCGAACGGTCAGTAAACAACGGTCAATTGTAAGTCCAGGACTGCCTGTATTTACTATACCTTAAATACTCATATTCCTCACTTTCTCCCTCCCCCTCTTTCTCTTCCCCAGCTCCAGCTGGCACTGTGTAGGCACCGTCCTGAAGATGTCGTGCTCCCGAGTGGCTGGCAATGAACCGCGCCCGGGACCTTTCTCCGGAGACCTTGGCACTGACTGCCTGGGTGGGGGAGGGGCTCTCTTGTTTAACCTCAAGGAGGGAGGGGCACTTTTATAACCAGTTAGCTCTTGCGCTTCCATTGCATGATGGGAGCAGACCACCCGGGTGGGGTTAGGGCACGGAACAGGCCACGGGGTGTGAGGCAGCCCATCTGCCAGTCACTGTCAGCTGACTCCTGACTCTACTGGGGGCTGGTTCTTATAATTCCCCCCTCCCTCTCTTACACAGGGTTCCCCTTAAAATGCAATAATGCTGCCTGCTGCTGCTCTCTGGGAAAACAAATCACCAAGATGCTTCCTCGCTACTGGGCATAATATAACCCTCCATTGCTGTTGCTGCTGCTGCTGTTGCTTTGCTATCTGAGCCTCTTGCTGTGCTGTGAACGCCATTAGCCACAAAGTGAGGTGGCATAGTCCAAAGAGGATCACACACCCCGCCCCGCCTTGTGGGAAACTAGCCTTTTCTTGGAGTGGGGCCACTGTAATGGATTCCATCCATTCTAATGGATCGAACTCCTAGAATTAGGATGTAATATTACTGCTGACCACTAGAGGGTAGCAAAGTGAAGAGTTCTATAGCTTGTTCCTGCCATCTAAATGGTATAGTATGGGTTTGTAGGCCTGATTTAGTACTGTAGTCGGGTTGATGAGTAAGCAAGCTAGAGAAGAATTGTTAGAAAGGGAAGGGTTGCTTTCTTGTCATTCGGTCCTATTCCTGCCAAGGGACGCTGACCCCAGCTTCTCCATGCGGTACCATCCACGTCTCCATGTCACATTCACACATGGAGAAAAATTTGACCAATGAATAAAAATCATGGTGGTTTTTTTAAAAACGAATCTCTTGATTTGGTGATTTATTTATTCTTACTCTGAAGAGTTTACTATTCCTTAAATCCCATCTTCAGACTCTTGGGCTGATGGTGAAGAAACTATGGTCTTTCCTAGCTTCCCTGACCTTACTTGGGATGACTGGGTCTACTTAAGGTTGTAATTCTGCTACATTTAGATATTTGCAAGCCTGATTTTTATGGGAGGGAAGACGTGAAGCTATGTAGCTCGTATTATTGTTGAGTGGAGAAATCGGTGCTCTTAAAATGCAGAGATCTTTTTCAGGTATTAGAAAATTACCTCTTTCTGGTAGATTTCTGTCTGTATGGATAGCACAGACAACACTCTGGCTGTAAAATTATGGACAGTTAGCATGTTTGTTACTCACTAAAGCCTCTGCAACCCGTTTTGGCAAATACCCCCTACGTCCCAAAACGTAGCCATGAATACTGATTGATTTAGAATATTTTTTCTAACATCTAGCTATAAGAAGGCAGAACGAATGTCACATAAATAAAATCAAAATACAAAATACAATGCTTCAAAACTTTATAAAATGGTGATTGGATGCTTCAAATAACACATCACATTATAAACTCAAATCTAATGTGCTGTGAAAAATAACTGTCCTTTATTCATTCAGCTTGTCTCTCCCCCCCACCCCACCCCGCCCTTTCTGCATTTGCCTGGTTTTTATTTGTGGCCCAATTGCACTATGGGAAATAAAGAACAAGGAGTGTGTAATCTACAGGCAATTGTGTGTGATGATAAAAGAAAAAAAAGATGAAAGTCCCCAATAATGTGTGTCATATTTCTCAACCAGATTGCTTGTTTTTCAGAAAGATACATTGCAATGCAATAACAGTGTTTTGTCCTATGGTGGGCCACATGTTTTATAGGGCCTTCAGGGGAAGGGGTTTTTTTGTGATTTATTTATATATTGGATTTTTATCCTGGCTTTATTACTGTGTAAGTAACTCAAGGTGGCAAACATACATAATATTCCTTTCTAGTCTTATTTTCCCCACAACAATCCTGTGAGGTGGTTTGGGCTGAGAGAGAACTGGCTGAAAGTCACCTAGCCAGCTTTCACTCCTAAAGCAGAACTAGAACTCACCATCTCCTGGTTTCTAGGCCAGCACCTTAATCACCACACAAAGCTTGCTGTACAGGTTGGTGCCATGCCACCTTATATGGATGGGGTCAAGGTTTGAAGTGGAGAACTTAGCTTTGTTTTAAAGGCTATGATGGGACTCTTGTGATACATGACTGCTTTTATGTTTCTGCTTTAAAATGGAAGGAAGGTACCCCCAAATCATGCTGCAGCTTTATTAAGGAGATTGAGCAGACATCCAGTATAATAAAACCTAATTAAATACAACAGACAAACATCAGAAAACCTTTAATTTAAAACTAAAAGGTGAAGTCTCGATGCTGATGCATGTTTAAAAGGCTACTTCTTGATTTGGACATGGATTTCAATGAGTTACTTAAGGCAAGTCTAAGGATTTTCATGCCCAGCTGCCTTTCTTTCCTTGCATATGTATCGTTTCTCCTTAAATGGTACCCAATAGATCATGAAAGTACAAAATCGTTTTAGCTTAAGTTAGATACTCAAGCTTTCTTGTTCCTTCTTTTTGCCCATCCTTTTTTTTCTTTTTGTATTATGCCTTTTAGGTTTTAAGCTTTTAAATAAGGATTATCTCACTTCCCTAACTCATTGAGCAATATAAGCCTTTGGGAATAAGGTGCTCAGAATAAATTAACCTTCCTCAAAGCAGGTGACCTTCAGGCATATAGAACTACAAATCTTATAACACCTGCAGCAAGACCAGTGGGAGTAACGGCACAACACATCTGCCAGATTAAAGAAAGCTGCTGAATTTAGTGAAATGAATGGCCATTAGCAATGGACATGGAAAAGGGAGGCTGAAGAATCCATAAATCCTTGTCACTCAAAATTTAATGCTTGTATATTTGGTGAATACATTTTTCACTACAATACTGCAAAATAAAGTTTACAGTTAAGTTCCAAAGGTAGATCATTTAAGATGGCGTCTCCTTTCATATTCATAATCTATCTCCTGCCACTTTCAGATTGTTTGGAAGCAGCTAGAAAAAAAGAATTTGTTCAGTTTGGCTATTTTTACTTTTCTTTTTAAGGAGCTGAAAGAAAACAAATATGGTTCCCTTTGCTAAATAGCCTCCATTGGAGTTCAGAGATGATCCAAGGGTATTGCAGGTAGTTCTCGACTTACAACAGTTCATTTAGTGACCTTTCAAAGTTACAACATGACTGAAAAAAAGTGATTCATCAACATTTTTCACACTTATGACCATTACAGCATCCCCATGGTCATGTGGTTTACATTTGGATGCTTGACAATTGGTTCACATTTATGACATTTGCAGTGTCCCAAAAGATGTGATCATCTTTTGTGACCTGACAAAGTCAATGCAAAACCCACAGTCACTAAAGAACTGCAGTGATTCACTTACAAATGTGGCAAGAAAAGTCATAAAATGGGGCAAAACCCGCTTAACAAATTTCTCACTTAGCAACATAAATTTTGGGCTCAATTGCAGTCATATATTCAAGGTGGACAGTATTTAATATTCATATTAGGGGTATGTAGGGGTGTAGGTCTATACATATGTTGTATATATTAGGGTTAGGTGTGTGTCATATATGTGTTCACTTTGAGAGCGGGCAACTAAATTTCATTTTTGATGTGTGTCGTTGTGCCCACAGGAAAAAATGACAATAAACGACAATAAAGGTTAAAGGTTATTTTTGAATTGGGCTGGTAGGGAAGTAACATTAGCCCCGATTTGCTCAGGAACTAATCAATTAACCATAAGTAATAAAAACACAGTAAGGAATTCAACTTCATATTTACGTCAGAAAGCAGACCATAACCTTGGAAAAGAAATCTATGGTTGCCTAACACCCATACACATTACTTTAAAGGTAAAGGTAAAGGTTCCCCCGCACATGCGTGCTAGTCGTTTTCAATTCTAGGGGCCGGTGCTCATCTCCGTTTCAAAGCTGAAGAGCCAGCGCTTGTCCAAAGACGTCTCCGTGGTCATGTGGCCGGCATGACTAGATGCCAAAGGTGCACGGAACTCTGTTACCTTCCCACCGTAGTGGTCCCTATTTTTCTACTTGCATTTTCACGTGCTTTCGAACTGCTAGGTTGGCAGAAGCTGGGACGAATAACAGGAGCTCACTCTGTTATGCGGCACTCGGGATTTGACCTGCCAACCTGCCGACCATCTGATCGACAAGCTCAGTGTCCCAACCCACTGAGCCACCGCATCCCTTTTACATTACCAACTCATTTTTGGTTTCTTCAAGTCTTTATGACTTTATTTCTGCTGTTGTTGCTTCTGTTTTAAAGATTTATTTTGCTCCTCTTGTTGCTGGATCAGGCCCATTTCAATCCTAGGTGTGGCTGTTGAGTTAAAGTAGATTTTATAGTTTGTTTGCCTGGTGTAATTTGGCCATGGCGATGGTTATTATAACGAGAAAGAAACTCAACGGCCTATTGTAATGTTAGGTGGGGCTGTTGTCAGCTAATAGTTTATACTTTTCTTGCCTGGTGTAATTTGGCCATGGCAATGGTTCTTATAACAAGAAATAAGCTCAGTGGCCCATTTTAATGCTGGGTGTGGGTGTCGATTGCTAATAGTTTATACTTTTTTTGCCTAGGCAATGGTTATTATAACCAGAAAGAAGCTCAACGGCCCATTGTAATGTTAGCTAGGGCTGTTGATGGCTAATACAGTTTATACCTTTGCCTGGTGCAATTTGGCCATGGCAGTGGTTCCTAGAACCAGAAAGAAAAGCTCAATGGCCCTTTTTAATCTTAGGTCAGGCTGCTGATGTCTAATAGATTTTGTACTTTTCTTGCCTCACATAATTTGACCATGGCAATGGTTCTTAGAGTGAGAAGGAAGAGCTCAATGGACCATTTTAATGTTACGTGGAGCTGTTGATGGACAATAGATCTTGTTAGGTATTTTGCCTGGCATAATTTGGCCATGGGAATGGTTCTTAGAACCAGAAAGAAGAGGTCAATGGCCCATTTTAATTCTGGATGTGGGTGTCAATTGCTAATACAGTTTATAATTTTGCCTGGTTTAATTTTGCCATGGCAAAGGTTCTTTGAACCAGAAAGAAGCTCAATGGCCCATTTTAATGTTGGGTGTGGGTGTCAATTGCTAATAGAGTTTATACTTTTATAATCTAAAATACTGATTATAGAGTTTTCGTCTTGGGTAATTTTTGCCACTGCTGTAGTTCTTAGTGATTGAGAGGGCCCCACAGGCCTATGGTGTAGGACGGGGTCTTCAAGCATGACTTGTGGACTTCAACTCTCAGAATTCCTCAGCTAGCCATGCTGGCTCAGGAATTCTGGGAGTTGAAGTCCACGAGTCATAAAAGAGCCAAGGTTGCCTACCCCTGCTATAGGACAATTGCTATAGGACAATGCTGATATTTTTGGGCCCACATTATTTTTCTTGTTACTTCGTAATCGAGCTATCCTTGACATTGGTTCTTGGCTGCCAGCACTCCACCCCCTCCCCATCACTGGTGACCTAGCCTCCTCTCGCTGTCCTGTAATCATAGCCAATCCACCTAGGGAGACTCCTGCCCAATTCGTGGTGCGGGACAATTAAATGCCAATCGCCTTGTTCAGGGATGGGCCTCTGCCTTCTTAGTAGATGGCAGCACTCTAGGGTGCCGTGGAGGCGTGGACAGAGCGACGGTGTCTGGAAAGGGGTGTGGGTGCTCATCTGGCACCATGCTTCTGTTGCTGCTGCCCTGTACTTTGCATGAAACCCGGAACTCCACTTCCCGCGATGCCGGTCACCTTGCCCCCTCAAACTCTCCTGCGCTGGGTTGGAGGCATTTCCTACAATGTGTACAGCAGTAGTGGGAGAATTGTGGTGCCGGACCGCCCCCCTGGCAGACATTTCCAAACCCCGCTGCTCTGTCCTCTGCCTGTGGCCGCTGTCATCCATGAAAGCAGAGGGCCATACTTCGGCGTGGCTATTGACTGGTGCTTAGTTGTTCCGCACTGCGAATCAGCCAGGAGTAAGTCTCCCTGGCTGGATCAGCCGTGATCAGCTGGGGAGGGGAGGGCCAGTTGCAAATGAATACCCAAGCTAGGTCATCTGCATTGGGGACACGGGGCTGAAGTGGATGCAAAAACGTGGCCACGATCAATTGTGCCATTCCGACATTTGCTTGCTGGTTGAAAGAGCAGCAGAGGGCGCAGTGGCACAACAAGATGTGTGAAGTGTCTTCTGTGGGGAAATGGATGACAGCTCCTAGGGGAGGAAAGCATTTAGCCTCTTAATACTTTACTGTGCAGCCAATGCAGTGGTGGGATTCAAATCCCTGAACAACTGGTTCTCTGTGAGGTTGCAGGCCTGGGCCTCTGAGGCCTAGAATGGACTTCTATTAGTGGCATCCCTGCACTTCCAGCGGGCTGTTCTAGGCCTGGGAGGCCTCCTAGGTCTAGAATGGACTTCCGGAAGTGGCATCCTTGCACTTCCGTCGAGCCGTTAGAGGCCTGAGAAGCCACCTCCAGGCCTCCCAGGCCTAGAACAGACTTCTGGAAGTGGTATGCATTCAGCCGGTTCTCTGAACTCAACAAAATTTAGCTACTGGTTTTGCTGAACTGGTGCAAACTGGCTGAATCCCATCACTGAGCCAATGGATATTGTACAATTGCCCCGATAGCTATAAATAGACATGTTTTGCTATTCAGAGATACATTGGGAAGTTGGAGGGATTGGGGAGCATTTTTTGTGCACGTTTTCTTTTAAAATAATGGATTTAAAACGATCTTGTTTTACACTCCTGTTTTTTGTACAAAACAATCTGATTAAGAGCTTGGAAGCTCTTGTGACATGCAGGGGTATCCTAGTAAAGATATCATCCAATTGTGGATTCGTTCTAGACTTGCTGCTTGAATACATACATGGTTAGAGAAAATGATGAAAAAAACATATCGAGTTTAAGCCAAAATTATTTTTGTTAGGTATAATTGTAGGTGATTATGAGAAAGAGTGTGTATATTTAATTTTACGTATACTAACTGCAGCAAGAATTGTATTCACTCAATACTGGAAAGACAAAGATTTACCAGCGGAGGAAGTGTTAATTAAAAAAAATCTTACAGTGTGCAGAAATGGATAGATTGACACTGAAAATGAAAGAGAAAGAAGACTCAGTTTATTTTAGAAAATGGGGTACTTTTTATAATTGGCTAGAAAAATGAGGTAGAGAGAAAGGAACTGAATATGTATTAGAAAACTAGAAACTGAAACCCAACCAATAAGTTGCCGATAATACTTTAAGCACTTGTGATTATAAAAAAATTAAAATATATTTTTAAAAATAAAGTCTGGACCCACCTGCCTTGAAACACTTCCTGCATTACACTTCCTGTCTTCTATCCAACAAAGCTTTCCATACCCATTTTGTAAAAAGTGGGTGTTATAACTAGGCCTTGAAGACGGTTTTCTGGGTGTGCTTTGGGCCCCGTTTAGACCTGATCAAGTGACTTGTCTGATTTTGTTGCTGCTGCCGTGTGGGTGAAGGAGTTTTAAATTGTAGATTTTTAACTCTGGGTTTTTAAGATTATACAACTGTCCGAAGTCACTGCATCTGAGTTGGGAAGGCTATATAAATTTGTTAAGTAAGTACGTACCACTTGGTGGGTTCTGATCATCAGTTTACTCCTGGTTTACTTTGCCTCACCGATCCTGCTCCTCGAAAAGAGTTTTTCCAATGTCCTTTCGCTGCATCACAGTGCCCAACATTGGTACCCATCAATGTTGGGGAAGAACCAGGCCACTTTTTTGCCACTCTCTCAGCCCTGCGGAGAAACAGTGAAGAAAAGCCAGGTTGCCTTTGTTCTCTGATGAACAGCCTGAGATTGGGTTACTGTGAATTTTTTGAACAGAGAAGGCTTGTATTTCCAGCCAATGCACTGGTGCCTTCCGAAAGGCACATACTGTACATGTATGCTGCTGGTCTTTGTATATACATACCCCACACACTTAGAAATGTCGGAGCACGTGCCTTGTGACTCACACACCCACTCTCCGGGGCCAGGAAGTGGCAAGAAGAGGAAATGATTGGTGCGGCCTTTCTTTCTTTCCTTTCCAGATGCTCGACATGCCACACTCCAAAGGCTGTGAAGCAGCCGCCATGAAGGTGAGCGACCCCTATTCCCAGTTTTCTTTCTAACAACTGACAGCCCCCCGTCCTTCGGTTTCCTGCCTCTGGAACAATGTGCTAGCTGGGAACTGCTTTGCTGGAAGTTAACTCTTTGGGTTGAAGAACCTGACTCTAGATAAAAGAGGCGGCGGGGTGGAGGGGAGAGAGTAGTGGCAATAAATGAAAACCACATGTCCCACCGAGAAAATCATGGGAAGAGATGGAAGGTCAGTGGTAAGCAGAAAAGCAGAGTTGTAAACCAGAAGACAAGACAGGAAAGGACAGTGAGATGCATTTCTCCCCACTTTTGTTGGCCCTGAAATGCCTTTTTCACTCCTCCCTCGTCTTGCTCACAGGAAGTTCTTTCATACAAGAAATGAAAACTTTGCTTTATAGTTAATGATTGGGGGGGGAGAGAGCGTAATAGTTCAGCTGTAGCAGTAGATTCCAAAACTTTAAGCTTCAGAGTTAGAGCAGTTTAGAACTTTAGAACTTGCTGCTGTTGTGTATTTGTGTGCGTGTTTGTGTATATACTATTGAGAAAACAAATAACAGCAGAGAAAAGTCATTTGCCTTCTCAGTTACAAAGCTAACAGTCAGGAAGGGGATAGTTAATTTCAGGGATGTGTAGGCTACAGTAGATTGGCAGGAATCCCGTAGGAGAGGGTTTAGCAAATCCACCCAGCCTTATGATGCAGAAGTGAGAGGCCACACTAGGTTTCTGTCAGCCCCAACGGTCTTTTGTGATGAGGACTTTGGCTGGCTGACAGTGCCAAACGGCCTTCGCAGACAGCAATACTATGGCACGCACGTTTTTGGGAGTTTTTCTCCGGCAAACTGCAATATCCTCAGCTGTCTCAGTGAAAGGAAGATCTGTTCCACTGGATGGAAATGTCAGTATTTTTCCAGCTCGGGAGACTTGGATCTACATGGGACTATAAGCTTCATCAGAGCTTTTGAACAAATCAGAAACGCCTGTTAGGTTGTGAAGCGGTCACTTAAGACAGAATCACGCAACATGTAGGAATTTTGTGAGTGTGTGAGTGTGAGTGTACAAACGTTCCCTGTTCTATTACTTGCTTTCTAAATGTCAGATTTATGTGGTCAGGCATTAGGAAGTTTTGTTTGTGTTTAGCGCACTGCAACACAGTGCTAAAAAAGGGAGGGAATATTTGAATTATCTATTTTGATGGGGAAATATTTCCTCTCACCCATGTGAGTTTATTAATGTAAGGGTTTGGATAGACTTCTAGATTTAGGTGTTTCTGTTAAGAAAACATTTCATTTTTTTTCATTCGTGGGTGCCACGTTGGTAAGCATTGAGAAACAGAAAAGAAATGCCACTCGTTTGTTGGCTTAAAGGATGAATTTGATTCAGTTTTTTAAAAAGGCTGCTGTTTAAATAGATGAGAAGAATTAGATTTTGCTGGTTCATTACAGAAATGATAAATGCACGATCCAATTCTTGATTTCACTTATTTTCCATATTGGAATTACTGTAGTAAACGTGCATAGAAAAAATAGGTTGATTGCATATTGTTTAATCCAAGCTAATTTTAAAAACAACTGCTACGTTAATGGAATATGGGCCCGTTCTGAAAATCTGGGAAACTTTCATAATATTGAAAAAAGATCTTTCTTTAAACACAGAAATATCTGCAGATGAGGAACAAGACTGTATTTATTCCCACACTCTAAAACCATTAACATTCTTTATCTTGGCATCTGCTATTCTGAATTTGGACAAACTAAAATGTATGACTCTCATAAATTATGTCTAGAGAATCCTGTACTAAGGCAATTGCCTACTCTGTGACATAGGTGGGATCTGCACTTGTTTTATAATTGTAACATGTCCCCATATTGGTTTTATTGATAAATCTTTCTGGGTTGATTATGTGATGATTCAAGGGTGGAATCATGGGGCAGAGTTAGAAAATACATCGCAGTTGATTCATAATTCTGCTTTTTCCCCCAGCTCATTTTTTTTGTCCTACTTGCCCTTGCAAATCTCACAGTTCCTGTAGTTTCACAAGGTAAGAAGCTTGCTATTTTTTTTGACATGGGTCTAGATATGTGTGTCCCCTCATTTCCACAGTAGTGACCAGAAATGGGTTTTGCTCATTTATTTCTACAGTGAAATAAATGCTATGACTATGACTGTCAACCTTTCATACTAACTGATACGTGGGAATCTTTCAGGGTTACAGGAAAACATAGCAAAACCTTACAGCTTAGAGCCTGAGATCACCTGGGTAATCCAAAGGTCAGTTATTTATACTTTCTAAAACCATTTTATCTGCATCCCAGCGGGAATGACAAAATGTCAAGCAGAGTATGGCTCTCCCAGCCTCCACAATGTAAGAAAAAGATCCCGTAGTATAATTTTGCATCTCTTAGTTGGAGTATTTGCTTACTGGCATTATGGCAACAATTAGGTCCATATCCATGCAGTTCTCTTATACATATCAGAGATTCTAAAAGATCCTTTTTTACTTAATTGTAGTACTGGGCTTTTTTGTTGTGCTTTTCTTAAATTCACACTTAAATGCTTTAAGTCTTAAATTCACTTAAATGCTTATTTATCTAGAAGTTACCCACTGATTTATCCTTGGGTCTTAGTCAATGTAATTTGCAGCTAGCATGGGACAATTTTTGATGGTGTATGTAATTTATAAAGATGCATTCAGATAAATTAAGATGGGGAGAGGAACAAGAATGAAAACTATGCAGAGGACCTCTTTTTTATCACCTCCTGATTTCCTTTTTGCTGTAATATCCACAAGAGGTGGGAAGGAAAATATCTGGAGGATTGAGCTAAAAAAATATTGTGATTAATTTTACCCTTGCGATGAAAATTAATTCTCTCTAAACAAGCCAAAACATATGCTGGCATTTTCCATATTTCTTTTTTTAAAAAATCCACAGCGACAATTTCACATCTTTTCTTGCATGCGTTGCAAAGCTGAGAGCCAGATTGTCTTTTTAAAAATTATTTTTAAATATTTGCAAACTGCTGGCAGAAAGAAAGGTGAGGAAATGTACCCAACTTGGGATCATAAGCTTACGACAAAGGATGAGAAGAAGAAGGGAGTATGGGACATGTTATGAAGGAAGGAAGGATGACTATCCTGGCATCAAATAATTGTACAGGTAGTCCTTGATGTATGATCAAATTTCTGTCACTAAGCAAGGTAGTTAAGTGAGTTTGTCCCATTTTTACCACCTTTCTCGCCACAGTTAAGTGAAGCTGCTTCCTGGGGAATTCTGGGAGTTGAAGTCCACAGGTCCTAAAGTTGCTAAGATTGGACACCCGTGGACTAGAGCATTGGCGAGGAGCCTATGGGATCTTGGGCTATCTTCAAACCATGAGGAATCTTTTTCTAAGCCATGTCTCCTCTTCAGGCTGGAGTGCACTCCTTATCACTTCCAGTATTAAAATCTCCCATGCCTCGCTGCAAGATCTTACTTTTCCAATGACAGCTCTGTTCATTGGTGGTTTCCATTTGTTCTTTCAGTCAAGGCGGTGTTGAGTTTAAGCTACTTTTTATGGTTGCATTTTGTACTTCTAGTTTTATTTATGTCCTGTTTTGCTATACATTGATGAAAGATATTGGTAACTGGCAGGATCACTTGAAAAACGTTCTCCTGGCAAACCATGTTAGACTCCACCCAGGTCATTGCCACTCTAGGAATTTATAGCATCTTCTGGAGTCCTCCAAACTACTGCTTTGCCAAACTAACAGTAATGCAGACAGGTTTTATGTCACTTCACTGATAGCTACTAGATGATGCAATGCAATTTCCATGCTGTAAATCATTATGACAGAAATTAGTGATGACATCTGAGGAAGGAACAATCTTGGAAGTGACTGCCTTTAGGTCATCAGATTGAAGTGAATTCAGTTTGAATCCCCATTCAACTTTGGTGACCTCTGAAGAGTTTGACTTCCTTCTCTTTTCTTTTTATCTCAGCTCAATCTGTTACTCAAGGGCAATGTTTCTCAACCTTTTCAACTTGAAGACATGTGGACTTCAGCTCCCAGAATTTCTGAGAGTTGAAGTCCACACGCCTGGAGTTGAAATCCATATGTCTTAAAATTGCCAAGGTTGAGAAACATTGCTCAAGAATGTGTTAAGAATAAAAAGGGGAAGTTGCACTGTTCTGAACAATTTGGAGAAAAGATGAAGATATACCCCAAAGCAGTTAGGAGAGTTGGACAGAAAAAGGGATATTAAGCTGACTCCATCTTGATCCAGTTTCAGGTAGTCCAACTTTGATAGTTCAGAAGGAAGAAGATGCTGAAGGATTTCAAACCACAACAGAATCTTTTCTGAGTACCGTGGGTAAGTCTCTTACCAAAAGGGTTGGCAATCTCCAGTCTTACTCAGCTAAGCTAGCATTTGTGTCTAATTAAGTATATATTTCCCATTCCTAGATTGTTTTGCTTCCCTGAAGATGTATTTTTAGAAGGGAACTAATTGATCGGAGAAAAGGGCTAATTTCCTTATGATGCTGCTTCATTCCTTTAAAATCTTGCTAAAGTTATATGAGCATATAGTTTATGCCATATAACGGAACATTTGAGTGCAGTTTGGAGCTGTCATTTAGTCCAATGCGTAACTCTTTTTGAAAGCCAGGGGGTTTAAGATTCTTGAGATGGAGAATTAATTTTAAAAAGAAATGAATCTGCTGTAAAGCGGTTCGTTCGTTCGTTCGTTCGTTCTTCTTCTTCTTCTTCTTCTTAGCATTCCTCTCCCGATATTTCAGCTTCCCAGTCTCCAAAGCATCTGACTTGATAAATGGATCTACACATAGTGATGGGGGGGGGGGTGTGTGAACTGCCAAGTTCTCATGTAAGAAGAGGACATATTTCACTTTATGATTTAACACAATACTTTCATGATTTAATGAAACACTTGGTGTTCTCTGAGTTTGTCTCTTTCCTCATTGCCAGGCTAGGTCACATCATTATGATAGAGAGCCTGTTTGCTAGTGGTTAAGGCAGCAGACTATAGAAACTGGGAGACTGAGAGTTCTAGGCCTGCTTTAGGCATGAAGCCAGCCGGGTGACATGAGCCAGTCCCTCCCTCTCAGCAAGCAATGGCAAACCAGTCCTTTGAAGAATGTTGTGGGGGTTAAAGAATCAGCAAACTCCATTTTCCCATTGCACGACTGATCTTATCTAGCCTGGTAATGTCTGCAGAGGGGGAAAAAAAAGTCTTACAGAACACCACGAACCAAACATTTCAACTCAGAGCGATATAGTAATTATTCAATGTTTGAAATGATCACTGGATCACTTGTATTCATTTAAAAAAACAACAACCTGCAAGCCCTTAATTTGAGGGCAACTGGATGGAGCTGACATTTAACCATCAGTTGAAATGTAACCTTAGGGTGAGAGAGAAATTCATCTATTTCATACATTTTTCCTTCTCTATGCTTTGTTTTTTCTATGACAGGGGAGTTAGCAAATGAAAGTTACAAGGCGGAAAATCTAAGCTTTCTGCAGGAGAATGTATCAACAAATGGTATGTGATATTGTGTACATTGTTAGATGTTTAGTCCACATAGTTCACTTGGCAGTTGTCATCCAATTAAAGCAGTCAAAGAGGACAGTTTTGATTGATGTCCAAACCCAGCGTGAGATTTAAGTCACAATTTCTGAGCTGACATAAAAACGTATTTGGAATTAGGGTTAAGGATTCCCTTTCTCTGCTTAATGCTTAGTTGAAGAATCTGTAGTGCAGGGGTATCAAACTCAATTTCATTGAGGGCCGCATCAGCATTGCGGTTGCCCTCAGGGGGCCGGGTGGGTGTGGCCTGGGTGGGCGTGGCCTACTGGGTGGGCGTGGATAGAATGCGTATGGCCTACTGGGTGGGCGTGGCCAGCTCTACATCGTTCGCATCAAGGGTGCCTATGGGGGCCTGGGCAGGAGTGGGACAGATCTGAGGGTCTCTGGCAGAAGGAGGGTCTCTGGGCCAGGGCCAAGGCAGCGGGGGCCGTTCCCTCCCTGTTTCCAGGGTGGCTTCGCGGGCCGCATGAAACCACTTCGCGGGCCGGATCTGGCCCCCGGGCCTTGTGTTTGACGTGTCTGCTGTAGTGGATAGGGAAAATCCGCAAAATAACATTTTTTTTAAAGGGCATTCTTTTCTAGAAGTGAAGACACCAGCTGAATTGACAACACCAGCTGAAGTGACAACACCAGCTGAAGTGACAACACCAGCTGAAGTGACAGTGGCTCTCGGTACAAGCATTGTGCAATCCAAGAACGCTCCAGGTGAGGTCACAACTGTGAGTCCAAAGAATTTTGAAATACATTTTCAAACACCTTGAAAATCAGACCAAAAAAAATCCCAGAAGTTTCTTTCACAGGGGAACATAACTTTCAAAGATGATGTTCTTGTCACAGTAAATTTTTCCTCTGGCATTATCTTTTCCAGAAGATTACACACCTCAGCTACCATCTGCTGACCAAGAAAAGAGAGGTATTTCTTTAATTTATTTGTGAAAGATTTAAAGATTTCTGAACTGTTTGCCATCTATTGAACAATAACATCTACAATCTTAAGTAAATGCTGGTAAATATAAATATGTTTTTCAGTTCTGACATTTCCCCATCAATATGTTTCCGCCTCTTTCCATAGATGCTGAGGCGAAAGAATATCATGATATTTTCTTTTATGGTGAGTTTCAAACTGGACCGGGTTGAAGAAAGGTGAAACCTTCAAGGGAGATTTCCAAATTCCTGCAAAAAAAAAAAGGCTTGAGGGAGAAAATATTAAAATAAAATGTGTATGTTACTATCAATGTGTGAAATTAAGCATTTTACAGAATGCCTACGAAATCTGTAGAACACTAAAAATTGGATGTCAAAATATGAAATGTTTAATATTTCACACATCACCTAGGCATTCTTTGCAACGCCAAAAGGCAAACCGGCAAAGTATAAAATGCTGTCACTAAAATTGCCACTCTAGTTTTCCTTCTTGCAACAAATAGGTCAATACTGTGTTTTTTTTTTTTCTGTTGTCTCTTTCAATAAGGAAGTCCTGTAATTTATTTTGTATTTCTTTTTATTTTCATAACTCTTTTTATACGTTGCTGGAATAGTTCTTGTCATTCTGCATAATGCCTTGGGAAAGTATACAATGCCTAAGGAAAGTATATAGCATATTAAAAATAACATATTTCCTTCTTTGCCTTCAAACGTCACACATTCTATAGATTTCCTAGGCATTCTACATACTATGCCACCTTTTAACACATTGCTGATGCATGTATGTATGTACACACATGTATTGGCATGAGGAACCTGAGGTCCTCCAGGTATTGATGGCCAATGGAGAGAGATTCTGGCACTCGTTTGACCACATTGGAAGGCTCACAGGTGCTCTGATGCCCATGTACCCAATGTTTATATTTATGCTGCTTGTTAAAATCTGATATGCTGGAAACTTAGTGGCTACATTCACACAACACTTTAAGCTTGGTCAGTGTTTGTTTGTTTTTAATTTGAGAGTATTTTGATGGCTTTACATGTTTGGTTTGGTTCATGATTCAAAATACTAAAGCCAGAAAGAAAAAAAAAGAATGATCTGGGAAGCAGGTCAGACAGGTATGAAGGCAGTTGCCTTCCATTAAGCATCAATGGATGCTCTTGAAACTGTTCTCTCTCTTCAGTTCCAGATGTCCCAAATCCATTGACTTTTCTCCATTTGTTTTTCAGATTACCCGTCCTTACGCAAGTGGGGTTTGGTAGCCGCTGCCATCCTTTTCATCTTGGGCATTCTCATTCTTACCTGTAAGCCTGAGAGACTGGAATGAATGAGTGAATGAAATTTATCTTATTAACTAAAGGTGGAAAGTGAAGGATGAAATAAAAGAACAGAACCATGTTTCATGTCATCGCCTTACAACCCTAGTTTAAACAATGATGGCTAGCATTAATCAGTTCATCTACATTGGCCTTGTGTTGGCTGTCTCAGAAATGTTACCTGCCTAACGGAAAATGCTAGAGAATAACACCAGACCATAATTATCGCCATTTCAAATCCGAGGTACTTCAGAAAAACGGCAACTTTTAAGTGGGAACACTTAACTTTGCTATCAATTTCTATGGCTGCCTATCCATCCAAAGAAAATCTGAGTGGTGGATTTGAAATCAAGAGAGCTAAATGTTATTTAATGTTATTAGATGTTATTTAATGTTCAGGGAAGGCCTTGGGAAACACATAGTTAGGACACAGTGTTTTCTACCATGAGTTGGCGATACAATGCCTTGGTTGGGTTTAAAGATGCTATGTAGGCTGCTATTTTTGACCAAGGGGCAAACTATAGGGCAGGGGTCTTCAAACGTGGCCCTTTTATGACTTGTGGACTTCAACTCCCAGAATTCCTCAGCCAGCATGGCTAGCTGAGGAATTCTGGGAGTTGAAGTCCACAAGTCATAAAAGGGCCACGTTTGAAGACCCCTGCTCTAGGGAAAAGTGATAGTGGAGGTTCTATCTAGCTTACCAGATACGCTCCACCACAATCCAAGCACCTTAGTCTACCAGGGGTAGGCAACCTTGCTGGCTCAGGAATCCTGGGAGTTGAAGTCTACGAGTCATAAAAGAGCCAAGGTTGCCTGCCCCTGGTCTACACAAACGTTAGTGCTAGAGGCAGATGACGTGCCGTCTCTTCCCATTCTGTTCTGAATTCTAGGAAAGAGCATTGCTCAAATAACTTTGTTTCCTTCCTTTTCTCTTCCAGGTGATAAACATGGGAAATTTCCACGATGCCGAGGGAAAAAGCAGGCGAGGTAAGCCTACACCTGGGTTGCCCATTCTATCCCCTTATTTTGGTGCACTCGATTGCACGAAAAATGGAATGGAGGAATAGAATTATGCTTGAGAAATATGTCCGATTCTCATGCGTGACCCACTCTGATCCCGATTCTTGATCTTTACAGAACGTATGTGGTGTCTCTGCCTTGAAACCACTTTGCCGGAAGCCTCGAAAGACTCTGCTGGGAATGATTTGGCTCCACCAGAGGGCATCCTTTTTTATGGCGAGGAAATGTTTGATGTTCTCCCAAAACCATCCCCCTGCCATCCGAGCTTTCCATTTGTGCTTATTACGAACTTGCAACATAAGTTCATTGTTATTGTTCTCTCCCCAAATTGTCTTTTCGTTACATTAAACTAGTTCCTTGGCACAACCACAGGGCCTGGAAATTCATTGTTCCTTTCTTTGCCTCCCGGAGATCAGGGCAATGTGAATTATAACTATTGTTCTTGGTTGCTTAGCAAAACTTGTCTGTGCAAATTCTCTGCCAAGAAATCTCGAGTTCTGTTCTCTCAATAAACTTTTGGCGTGGTTTGTTACTTCTAAATTTCCTGACATCGACTCTGTGCTGTTTTTGGCCTGGTGTGGGTGTAGATTATATTTACATATCCTTGTTCTGAAAGAAGCTATGATAGCAGAGGTATTATCATGGCATTTGGAAGCTGTCAAATTAGATGACAAGGTAGAAAGATTCAAAAAAAGGGAGGTTTTATAAGAGGCAAAAAAAAGTTCTCTGAGTTAACACGTCATATTAAATTACAATCTGGTTTATCTGGCTTTGGTTCCTCATAATGGGGGGAATTCAGCCATCGTAGTTTGTAATCCATGTTGAATAACCCCAGCTAATTGAAAGGCATTCAATAAACCCATAATTAAGCACATCACTGCTTACTGGAGTGGGTGAATTCGAACTGGGATTTATGGCACTTGCCATCTCTGCAAAAGGTAGGAGAAAATACATGAGTCAAGATCAGGCTTGTGAAAATGCACAGTACTGTGTATTGCTTTAGCTATGAAAACTGGTTCTAAAATAAGAAGTGATACTTTAGCCAATGATTTTGGAGGAGATGTACCCAAAGCAAAACAAATCAGCCTCCCTCCTACCGCCTACTGTAGATCTTGTGAAATTCTTACCTCGATTGTTATTTAAGGTAGTTAATGGTTAACACTGGAGAGCTGAATTCAAAAATAATAATAAAAAACACCCTCCAAAACTCAATCCTAGGAACCTGACATTCTGTAAAGCAAAGTATCAGAATGGTCCTGCTGTATAGGCCAGTGTTTTTCAAACTTGGCAACTTTTAAGACGCGTAGACTTCAGCTCCCTGGATTCCCCAACCAGCCATGCTGAAGTCCACACATCTTAAAATTGCTAAGCTTGAAAAACGTCAATGTAGGTCCTACATCTATCCTTGAAAAAAATTAAAAGCTGAATCGCCGAAGGCCAACATTTTTCTTGAAATGTTGCCCTCAAAATGTCAAGGTTAACGAAAAGTGATCCTGGGGAATCATTTTAGGGGAGTTAACCAAAGCAACAGGGAATGAAAAACTCTAGAAGATTTTATATCTAATGCATAGGCTATATGATTGCGCCTGTATTTTCTTGGAATGTTTTTTTAAAAAAATATTTGGGCGAGGGTTGCGTGCAAATATCCATCCTTCCGTCTCAAACACACAACAAAACCAGCCCAAGCCTTCCTCATATTATGCCTGGGAAAATGTGCAGGAAAGTATAAACAGAACTTAATATGACTTTTCAAAACGAATCCCTTTTAAAAGCAGGTGAAACAGAAAAAACGCTAAACCTTGGGAAAATAGCTATGAGAGGAGAAGACCTTGGCAGATTTCAACCAGAAGATGGCAGCAGAAAGATTCTTGTAGCTTTTTTTTTTTTTAATTTTTACATTAAAAAGATGTGCAACCAGGCTGTCTTTAGAATTTGGGCTTATTAAGTTACAGAATTCCATTCTTTCCTGAACTCAAGTCTTCCCCCGCCCTCTCTTTTTTAAATGGTTTGGCCTCTACAAAAGAAAACATGCCAAATAGAGGCTTACTATGATTTTACGTAATTGTGTGTTTCTCCCAATTCTTTCCCCCGCCCATCAAAAAATTCCAGAGGGAAGGAGTCTCTTATTTTATACAATGATTGAACAAGCCTGTTGGATCCTGAGTTCTTTATCAATAGACATCATTTTGCAACCACTGTTAAGGAAACAGTGGATAATTCTACATTCCAATTTTATTATTGTAGGATAATAGGGGTAGGTTGAACTTCTGGTCTCTATAGAGATGGTTACTGTATGTACAGTACATAGCTAGATGGCACAACTGGGCTTGACTCAAGGTAACGTAAGAAAACCTTGATTGTCATTTTTTTTTACTGTGGTTACACTGGCACACATTAAAAACGAAATTCTGTTACTTGCTCTCAGAAGTGTACACATACATAACACCCACACAAACATGCTATATACAACATATGCACAGTAACCGTGACAGGGACCTTGGAGTCCTAGTGGACAATCACTTGACTATGAGCCAGCAGTGTGCAACAGCAGCCAAAAAAGCCAATACAATCCTGGGTTGTATAAACAGAGGCATAGAATCAAGATCACGTGAAGTACTAGTACCGCTTTACAAAACCCTAGTGAGGCCACACCTGGAATACTGCAGCCAATTTTGGTCACCGTATCACAAAAAAGATGTTGAGAGTTGGGGGGAAAAAATCAGAGAAGAGCAACTAAGATGATCAAAGGCCTGGAGACTAAAAGATGCAAAGACTGGCTGAGGGACTTGGGTTTGGCCAATGTCAAGAAAAGAAATGGGGGAGACATGATAGCAGTATTCCAGTATCTGAGGGGCTGTCAGAAAGAAGAGGGGACCAGGTTGTTCACCAAAGCACCAAAGGATGAGGAACAATGGCTGAATGAATGAACCTTTATTGTCAAAGTATAACCATGTATAAATTGAGATTGGCTGAGCCTCCCTTCGTGCCACCCCCCAACTCACAGTGACAACAAACCCACCATTTTGTTACACCATGTGAGCTAATTGCACAATGTGCCGGCCTCGCAAGTCTATCATACATAGAGTTATTTCCCGTTCAGGAGCCTGACAGCCCATGGATAAAAGCTGTTCTTCAGCCTGTTGGTACGGCTGGCTATACTCCTATATCTCCTACCGGATGGTAGGAGAGTAAAGAGGTACCGACCAGGGTGTGAGTCGTCCGTGAGAATTTTCCTCACTCTTCCAAGGCAACGAGCCCTGGCGAGGTCATCCAGTGGTGTCAGGGGACAGCCCACAATGTCTTGTGCTGTGCTCACCACCCTCTGTAATACTTTCCTATCTGTGGCTGTCAGAGCAGCATACCAAACCACAATACAGTGCGAGAGGATGCTCTCTATAGTAGACCGGTAAAAGAGGGCTGGAAACTGATCAAAAAGAGAAGCAACCTGGAATTAAGGAGAAACTTTCTAACAGTGAGGACAATCAACCAGTGGAGCAGCTTGCCCCCAGAAATCATGAGTGCTCCATGACTGGAATTTTTTAAGAAGAGACTAGACAATCACCTGTCCAAGATGGTATAGGTTCTCCTGCTTGAGCAGGGGGCTGGACTAGAAGACCTCCAAGGTCCCTTCCAGATTCTATCCTATCCTATCCTATCCTATCCTATCCTATCCTATCCTATCCTATCCTATCCTATCCTATCCTATCCTATCCTATCCTATCCTATCCATCTCCTTTCCTATATCCTTACAATATAAACACATATACATATTAATCACTGTCCATCTTGCACAGACCAAAAATCAGATCAACCTATAACGGGCAACAATCCACAGTTCTTCCAAGAACATTCTTACAGTCTCCTTGATCCCATCCATCCACCGTATCCATTTCTCTTCCCGTTTCCATCCCTTCTTGCGAAGTTTTTCTAGTTCGTTATCCGCTTGCGTTACAACACCAAGTGAGGTAATCGTCAGGAAGCGAGAAACGCTGCTGGCTCTAGGTTGTAAAAACAGACTGCCCGGGTGAATCACCTCCTCCGCGGCGGGCCTCCGAGTAACGCCGGGCATCGACCGGGCAGGCCGAGAGGACGGAGCGCCCGGCGAGGCGAGCGGTTCGCCATTCCGGAGCGGCGAAGGCGGCAGTGGGTGGGCAGGGAAAGGGGCTGCGCCGCGGGGACGGGCCGCGCAAAAGAGGCGCCGCTTCTGGATCCGCTTCTGCGCGTCTTTCCGCCAGAGCGGAGCGGCGGCGCTCTGGGCGGGGGGCCGCTTCTCTAACGCGCGTTGTGCAGAATCCTGGTTTCGCACGACCCGCGCGAGCAGCTGAGCAAATGGCTCCACGCGCACCCGGGGCGGTAGACTGGGGGCCTTGGGGAGGGCTGTTGAGGTTTACCCTGTTTGGCCTGAACCCAGAAGCTTCATTCGAGCGATGTCCTCAATCCTGTAATTTTTAAAATGGATTAGGGTTTGTTTGTTTGTTTGTTTAGCTTTTGGCCGGGGAGGCGGCTTGCACAGCCTCCCCCTGTGCTCCCTCCCCCAACACACAGTGACAACAAACCCTCCATCCCACCACACCATGTGAAGGGGTTGCTTAAGTGTGTGTTGCGTCAATGCAACACCCAAGTCCCGTAAATCTGTGTGAGAGCGGTGTGTGTGTGTGTGTGTGTGTGTGTGTGGATGGGGGATGTTCAGCACCTTTGAAATGCTGATGTCAGTCAGGGGTGAAGAAACTCTTGGGAAGTTGCTAAAGGTGACCTAGCAGCTTATAGGAAGCCCCTTGGATGGCGATACAGACCTGCAACCCGCATTCCTTGTAGGCTTCTGGATGCAGAAGTTAAATACTGAGGAGTGGGAAATTAGAAGAAGGGGATGGTGTCTTTTGTCGACCCTGCTAACATCGGATGTTTTTGCATTGACAACAGATGGAGATGCAGCCATTTTCTTCTTTTTGCTTTTAGAGTTAGATGATGCTGGGGGGTGGGGATGGGGGTGGGGGGAATGTGCACGAGAGTCTAGCTAGACATAACAACACCGAACCTAATAATAATAACAAACAACTACAATAATAATAATAATAATAATAATAATGATGATGATGATGATGATGATGATGATGATGATGATGTTGGAAGGGACCTTGGAGGTCATCTAGTCCAATCCCCTGCTCAGGCAGGAAACCCTTTACCATTTCAGACAAATGGCTGTCCAGTCTCTTCTTTAAAACCTCCCGTGTTGGAGCATTCACAACTTCGGGTGCTGTGTGGGCATGGCTGATTGGGTGGGCGTGGCCCATTGGGTAGGCGTGGCCCATTGGGTGGGCGTGGCTTTGGCAGTAACGGCATACTGGGTGGGACTAAAAAGTTCAATCAATCAATTCCAACTTTGCGAGAAGTTGAAATTGATTGATTGAACCTTTTTTTTTGCACACGGCAGAGGCCTAAAGCGAAAAGGTTTTATAAAACCCATCTGAAACCCTAGGACTGGGGCGATGGCGCGTGTGCCCACACAGAGGGCTCTTCGTGCGACTTGTGGCACGCGTACCATAGGTTCACCACCACGGCAATAGACTATTGGAAAGTTGAGTGCCTCTCTTCTGAGCTATGGAATGAGAAATATATGGATGAAAATTTAATTTTATTTGTTTTATTCATATGCCATCCTCTCACCATCCAAAGTGACCCTGCATGCCTTACAATGCAATAAAAATAAAAAATACAAAAACAAATGGTCTTAAAACCTCCATCTCCCATTTCTTTAGGTTGTGGTCATTTATCAGAATGTGACACCTGCTAATGCCGAAGAACACCCACCCTTTGACTGCAAACAGCCAGTAATTCACCCTTGAATTGGTTTTCTTTCATTGCAAGTGTTCCAGAGTGCTTTCACCTCCTGCAGATGGAAGCCTTCAACATTTTAAAGGAATTACCCAGAACTTTTTAATCAGTGGATCATAAAGGATTTAATGGACTAAGCAAAGCACCATCTGTAAAAGATCTTAAGAATGTGAATGTTCTTTGTTAATGGCTAAAGTATCACTTGTGAACTGCCTGGCATTTTGTACCAAATTATGGTTGCTGTTGGAAAATACAGTATGTGGTTGGCTGGGTTTATACAACATGTTTATACAACAAGAGCTGTGGTGGCACAGGGGTTAGAATGCAGTATTGCAGGCTAATTCTGCCGACTGCCAGCAGTTCGATTCTCATCGGCTCAAAGTTGATTCAGCCTTCCATCCTTCTGAGGTGGGTAAAATGAGGGCCCAGATTGTTGGGGCCAATATGCTGACTCTGTAAACTTCTTAGAGAGGGCTATCAAGCACTGTGAAGCGGTATATAAGTCTAAGTGCTCTTTCTATGTTACATATAAAGTATAATTTCTAGATCACAATGGCTTTGTCCCACAATGGCTATCACAACAGGGCTCAGCAAAAAGTGTGTGAGCTCAGAAAAGAAGCTTATCGGGTCAATTACAAAGTAAGGTGCATCCCCACAGCAACAATGCCTGGTTAATTTTAACCTGGGTTAGTTGGTCTTTAGTGTATTTTAGTTTATGGTTCAATGCATTTTACTTAGGTTAGGTACATTTTTGAACTGAGCAGGATCCAGAACCAAGCAGGCTTTTTGAAAAACATGCAGAAATTATTTGCTATCACCTTCACTTTTTTTTAAAAAAAAATAGTATTTCCTAGTGTGGCCTGTAGCTGTGAAAAGAAATTAAGCCCGTTGTGTGAAATCATCCAATGAACACATTTTAGAAGTTGATTTGTGGAATATGGGAACCGTTCAAACACAAAACTGGGCAACCAAATGTAGGTACTCCTCGACTTACGACTACAGTCGGGCCCAAAATTTCTGTTGCTGAGTGAGACATTTGTTAGGGGAGCGTTGCCCCATTTTACGACTTTTCTTGCCGCAGTTGTTCACTGCAGTTTAGTAACGTGGTTGTTAAGTGAGTCTGGCTTCCCCACTGACTTTCAGAAGGTCGCAAAAGGAGATCACTTGGCTCCAGGACACTGCAACCGTCATAAATGTGAGTGAGTTGCCAAGCATCTGATTTTTCATCACGTGACCGTGGGGATGCTGCAATGTTTGTAATTGTGAAAAACGGTCATAAGTCATTTTTTCCCCCCAGTGCCGTTGTAATGGTTTGTAAACAACTGTTGTTAAGTCAACAGTTTCCCCATGAGATTCCCATGATAACTCATGAGCCAATTTTATTGGAAGACAAGCTGGTTTCCTGCCCCTCCATTTATCTTACTGTTTATTTTAGCCATGGCCACACACCCCAGACTTTTTAATAAACCGCTGAATATGTTGCTTGCCGTTTTATATTTTCTCTGAATTCCACGGAAATAAAGATGGCTGTAGGGGCTCTGGTGCTTTGTGTCTGATTCTTTTCAAAGGCATCCTTTCTTTTAAAAAATCCTGGAATGTCAAAAGTGCTGCAATAGAGTCCTGATGGGTCTGTTCCTGGATCAATGGAGAGGAAGATGTGTGGCAGAAGCAACGGATGGAAACTAATCGAGGAGAGAAGCAACCTACGTAGAACTAAGGGGAAATTTCCAGACAATTACAACAATTAATCAATGGAACAACCTGCCTCTTATAAGCCTCTCCTCTGACTATCTGGGGTGGGGGCTGGCTGTGGAGATAAGAACATTACAACATTCAAAAACACTTTACTAAAACACCATTCTGGGCTTCAGAAAACAAACACATCATATAAAAAATTGGGGAAAGTAGCCAACTTGCCCAGCCAACTTCTCAGCTGGTTTTCATCTATGTCAGGGGTGTCAAACTCAATTTCATTGAGGGCCGCATCAGCATTGCGGTTGCCCTCAAGGGGCTGAGTGGGCGTGGCCAGGGTGGGCGTGGCCTACTGGGTGGGCGTGGCCAGCTCTACATTATTTGCATCAAGGGTGCCTATGGGGGCCTGGGCAGGAGTGGGACAGATCTGAGGGTCTCTGGCAGAAGGAGGGTCTCTGGGCCAGGGCCAAGGCAGTGGGGGCCGTTCCCTCACTGTTTCCAGGATGGCTTCGCGGGCCACATGAAACCACTTCGTGGGCCGGATCCGGGCCCCGGGCCTTGTGTTTGACATGTCTGATCTATGTCTTATGATGGACTCCAGGATTTTTTTATCATTGCTTCTGATGTAAGTTTTAAAAAAGTTTAAATGGTGTAATTATTCCAACCTTACCAAGACACTCCAATTTGTATCACTGTTGTTCTTAGAAGCATTTCTTTTTTTAAAAAAAAGCAAATCTCTTTTTTTAATTCTTCACAGTCATTTCCCCCTTCTGCTTTTCTAAAGGGGAAGTGGGAATAACGTAACTGATTTCTGCCTAAATTCTGTTCTTTAAGCAGGAAATCATGCATTCGTTGTTTTGCAAAGACAGCCAAATAACAGTGCACGCACACACACCAAAAATCACTTTTGTGAGAATTTCTTCTTGAAAACGATTGGCAAACTTTTAGATCAAGAGCTGGGAAAGAGGTCTGGCAAGATGGGGTTTTGTGTTGAAATCTCTGAAGCCGGAAAGTACTTTATAAAGTTTCCTCTGTTTGGACAACAAAATCTCAATCATTTTACAAAAGGGAAGGAGGGAAGGAGGGAGGGAGGGATGAGCAAGGCTGTCCAATGATTTCAATTTAATTCCAAAAATATGTTTGGCAATACATAAGTGGGGAAAACTCTGACCCTTTTCTCTCTCTCTTTTTTTTTTAAAGCTGCTGAATCTTTTCCCAGACTTGCACAGTAATCCTGAGAATAAACCCATTAACCTTCCCATGTATTCCGAAGCAGCTTTTCTCAATCTTTTCCAAAGTACTGTACTGCATCAATGTAAACAAAGCTTTGCTTAGAATTTAAAAGAAATGCGTCACCTTTTCTTGGTCACTTGGTGCTTCTGAAGACCATCCCGGAACAGCATAAATAGGGGAGTTTATAAAAAGTGGGATTGTCCTGAGCGCCGGTTCAGATGAGGGAAGCCTCCAGGGCAATCTTTTAAAGGTAACGTTTCCTAACCTAGAAGGCAGCAAGCAACCGCGTTGTGATTTTGGAAACAAAGCCTCAGTGTGCTGCAGCTGCCAAAAAAGCCAACACAGTGCTAGGCTGCATTAACAGAGGGATAGAATCAAGATCAAGTGAAGTACTAATACCACTCTACAATGCTTTGGTAAGGCCACACCTGGAATACTGCATCCAATTTTGGTCACCACGATGTAAAAAAGATGTCGAGACTCTAGAAAGGGTACAGAGAAGAGCAACAAAGATGATTAGGGGGCTGGAGGCTAAAACATATAGGGAACGGTTGCTGGAATTGGGTATGTGTAGTTTAACGAAGAGAAGGGTGAGGGGTGACATGATAGCAGTGTTCCAATATCTCAGGGGCTGCCACAAAGAAGAGGGAGTCAAGCTATTCTCCAAAGCACCTGAAAGCAGGACAAGAAGCAATGGATGGAAACTAGTCAAGGAGAGAAGCAGCCTAGAACTGAGAAGAAACTTCCTGACAGTTAGAACAATTAACCAGTGGAACAACCTGCCTCCAGAAGCTGTGAATGCTCCAACACTGGAAGTTTTCAAGAGGAGACTGGACAGCCATCTGCCTGAAATGGTATAAGGTTTCCTGCCTGAGCAGGGGTTGGACTAGATGACCTCCAAGGTCCCTTCCAACTTTATTATTATTATTATTATTATTATTATTATTATTATTATTATTATTATTATTATTATTATTATTATTATTAATTATTATTATTATTATTATTATTATTATTATTATTATTACTATTATTATTATTATTATTATTATTATTAATTATTATTATTTTCGAAGTGGTCCTTCTTTCCTCTGGATTCGGCTCGTACTTGTGTTATTCGGTCAGCTCAATCGCTTTATTTGCTTAGCCGTACTCGGGAGAAAATGCTCGCTTTCTGAAAAAAAAAATTGTACAGGACCACTCTGCCATTCCCCGCCCTCCACCACCACCACCACCCCCGACATTCAAAGGGGACGAAGTAGAAAGGTCTCTCTTTTTAAAAAACAAAAGAAAAGAAAAATCAGATCGGACATAATTGCCCGGGATATACCTTCGTTTGCTCTCTTATCTCTCTTTTAAAGGTCGATTTTAACATCTTCACGGGCTACAACGTCCCCAGCAAGCAAGCGCCCTCGTTCTTTACAGCAAACCAAAGTTTGGAAATCTTAAAACAAACAACAACAACAACAAAAAATGCTCCGAGATGCTGTGACGTCTCCGTAGCTGCAAAAGACTAGGCTCGGGCGAGCTCGGCTGTTCCCTGAAACGGTCTAAGGAAGCGAAATTTGAGTTTTCGAAGAAGAGGAAGAACGGCAGTCTCTTTCAACTCGGGCGTCAGAGAGGAACCCGCTCTGCTCCCTCGCAGCCATCAGTCGCTCCCCAAACTCCGAGGGAGAGGAAAGGAGCCGGAACGCCAGTCTTTCGACGAAACTCCGGCTTGGGTGAGTAATCCTGTTCTTCCCGGGTGGGCGTCGGGCAACGCTGGGAAGATAAGAGGTTGGAGGGCGCCAAGCCGAACGGGAGCGAAGAGGGTCAACCTCGGCCGGGTCGCTCCCCGTCATCCTTCATCACGATGATGATGATGATGATGATGATGATGATGATGATGATGATGATGATGATGATTTTGGATGAAACGTGTAACAGTCATGCCCATTGTCATCGGGGCACTGGGAACTACGTCCCAAAACTTTGCAAAACACATCAAGAAATTACAGCTTCCTGCGATAACTCCAGCAAAGCTACAAAAAAAACTGCGCTACTCGGAACATCTTACATTGTAAGGAGATACCTGGTTGATACCTAGGATGCTGGCAGCAACCCGTGTCAACCATCAGTGCCAGTCAAGTTGAATGTTTGGTTGACTGAGGTTCATGTTTAATGAATAATAATAATAATAATAATAATAATAATAATAATAATAATAATAATAATAATAAATAATTAAATAATAATAATAATAATAATAATAATAAATAATTAATAAATAATAATTAATAAATAATAATAATAATAATAATAATAATAATAATAATAATAATAATAATAATAAATAATTTGCCTTGGTAGATAGAGTCTGTCGATGCCATGCCCTTCATCCACGCAGTGACATTGACAGACTCTATCTAGCAAGGCAAGTAGGTGGGCGTGGAAAGTTGCAAGTACATCAGATGGTTGAAGAAGAAAAAAAATGGCTTTGGAAGAACATCTGAAGGACAGTGATGAAGATGCACTGAAGTTATTATATCAGGAAGGCTTGCTGACTAGTGGAGAGACCAAACTGGCCTACAAGAAAGACCAAATGAAGAACAGAATGGAGGCACGGGAAGACAAAACACTACATAGCCTATCCATATGGTGTAGTAACAACAACTTGCACCTAAACATCGGCAAGACGAAAGAGATGGTGTTAGACTTCTGGAGAAAAAAGGAGGAACCTGCCCCACTTTACATCGGGGAGGACTGTGTGGAGAGAGTTTCTTCCTTTAAATTTCTGGGAGTCTACCTTTGTGAAGATCTGACCTGGAAAGTTAACACAACCCAGGTGGCTAGAAAGGCCCAACAGAGGCTTCACTTTCTTAGGGTCTTGCGGAAGAACAGGGTAGAACAATGGCTAATGACCCTCTTTTACCAGTCTACTATAGAGTGTCCTCTCGTATGGTATTGTGCTTTGGTATGCTGGTCTGACAGCCGCGGATAGGAAAGTATTACAGAGGGTAGTGAACACAGCACAAGACATTGTGGGCTGTTCCCTGACACCACTGGATGACCTCGCCAGGGCTCGTTGCCTTGGAAGAGTGAGGAAGATTCTCAGGGATGACTCACACCCTGGACGGTATCTCTTTACTCTCCTACCATTGGGTAGGAGATATAGGAGTATAGCCAGCCATACCAACAGGCTGAAAAACAGCTTTTATCCGTGGGCTGTTAGGCTTTTGAATGGGATATACTGTAATCTCTGTGAACTTATGCAGAATTGACTTGGGAGGCCGGTGTGTGGTGTAGTTGGTTCACATGGTGTGGTAGGATGGAGGGTTTGTTGTCACTGTGTGTTGGGGGGAGAGAGCACAGGGGGAGGCTCAGCTAATCTCAATGTACACATGTTGTACTTTGACAATAAAGGTCTATTATTTACATTAAAAAAATAGCTGAGAAAGCAGAGAATAACAAGACCTGGCAATGGCTAAGAGCAGGAAAGTTGAAGAAAGAGACCGGGGGACTAATTCTGGCTGCACCAGACCAGCCTTAAGGACAAATGCATACAAAGTCAAAATTGAGAATGGGAAATGGAAAGATGGGGATCGTGTCTTTTCTACATTCTCTTTTTCCTTTCTTTCTATGGTCCCCAGCATTGCTGAGTTTGTTGACCTAAAGGAGCCAGCCTTCTTGCAAAGCCGAGAATGGATACTCCTCTAGCCTTGCCTGCCACCACTCAGACTGATCTTCCAGTCCCATTGAAGAAATATTATCAGGGTGAACCTCTGCCCCTGGGGGTGAGTATGGAGAGAAATGGAATGATGATTCCTCGTGTTTTGGAAATCCCCGAGTCCCCTGTTCTGTTGCAATCCGACGACTAGGAGGATTCTTTGCTATGTACAGAAGTGGCCAAAATCGTGGAAACCTTTTGGGAAAAGTGTATTTTTGAGGTTCGATGGCTAATAACACCCACTTTTTTTTCAGAGTAGTACCATAAAATTATGTATCAATGGAAAGATAACTTAAGCGAGAATGTAATGCAACAAAGTTTGTTCGATTATCTGTACTGTATTCTATGAAAGGTTATAGCCAAATAACCAGAAAAAGGAAGCACAACTTGCTTAGGTTGATATCAGGTAGCTTTCCTTCATCTGATTGTAGCCAATGAGCAAGAGTGTTTAGAGAGCCAATCAGGTGTCATCTTGTTTTGGCAATGAGCCAATCAGATCACAGTAGGATTCAGTTAGGGATGTCATGTATTGAAGCTGAGAGGAAGACATTTGTCAGGGTGTTATGTGATCGCTATCAAGTTGGTTGGGTTTTTTTTGTGTGTTCTTTCATTTAGTGAGCTTGTAAAACGTAATAAAATTAAAGTAATGGTGAAAAGAGTTGACTGGTTGCCCAGAAAGTGATGTAAAATGGTATTATTAAGTGAACAAGGCTACAGTTATAAAGAAATTAGAAGAAAAATTGGTGGAAACTTAACCAAAGGTGGCATTTCTACTGTACACTTTTCCCAAAAGGTTTCCACAATTCTGGCCGCTACTGTACATATGAACATTCTTGATCCATTTGCTTTATTGGCCAGCTAATGTAAAAGCTAAGAAATATATAACCCCCTCCCCCTTAAGGGACGCAGTGGCTCAGTGGGTTAGGACGCTGAGCTTGTCGATCAGAAGGTCGGCAGTTTGGCAGGTCGAATCCCAAGTGCCACGTAGCAGAGTGAGCGCCTGTTACTCGTCCCAGCTTCTGCCAACCTAGCAGTTCAAAAGCACATAAAAATGCAAGTAGAAAAATAGGGACCACTACGGTGGGAAGGTAACAGCGTTCTGTGCGCCTTTGGCATCTAGTCATGCCGGCCACATGACTACCAAGACGTCCTCGGACAAGCGCTGGCTCTTCGGCTTGGAAACGGAGATGAGCACCGGCTCCTAGAGTTGGAAACGACTAGCACGCATGTGCGGCGGAACCTTTACCTTTACCTTACCCCCTTAAGGGAATGTAGTCTTGAGGGCTGTAGCATGAAGCCTAGAAAAATTAAAACAACAAAAAAATCCTTTTCTTTATTTGTATCATCCTTTTTCAAAATCTTTACTTTATCAGAAAGGATTGAACATAAAAGAATGAGAGAAAATAAAAAAGTGTGCTATATATATGGTTGAACATATAGCTGTCTATGCCTGATGAGTCCCAACAAGGATGAAATTGATTGTGCAGTGCCTCCTACTGGCCAGTTGATCAGATGACATGAAGAAAGAAATAGGTTCTCCAGAGGCTGGTGAACAATAGTGATGTAAACCAGCAGCCAGTGCTGAGAGATGCTGGGAGTTGTAGTTCAGGGACATTTTGAATTTTGTTGGTTCCCCACTCCTGACTATCACTGATCTTGTGATATTTTTTCTCTCTCTTTCCAGATCACACAGATATTCATAGGAATCGCAGGAATGATTTTTGGGATCCTGCTTGATATAATGAATAATAATCATTTCATGATCTATAGTGCTATAAAGATCGCTTACTGGAGTGGAATCTTGGTAATTTTACATAATGGTGTATTTAAAAAGGTCAATAGCCCAACCAGGGATCCAGATGCACATCAGAGCAGCCTCAGGGCAAACCGGTCTTAGCTGAAGGATGTTATCGTTCAGCAGATTGGCTAGTTCCATTTTGTGGCTTATGTCTGTTCTCCAAGTTTCAGAAAACCACCGAACTAAGAGATTACAAACCTTAATAAAAGTAAAATACATTGGCTCTCTTTCCTCATTTACCAACCAGCTCATTCAGCAATTATTCCAAATCACAATGTGGGGGGGACCAGTTTTCAAACATCTGGCCATCACAGTGTCTCCAAGGTCCCCATGATTACAATTTGTTTGCTTGACAACTGGTGTGCAGTTACAGTGGCTGTAGCATCCCATGGTCATCAGATCACCATTTGCAGCCTTCACAATTGGCTTCTGACAAGTTAAGTCAGTGGGGAAGCTACGGTAGCAGGAGGTTGCAAGTCACATTCATGTGAATTTGTGCTTAATGACTTATTCGCTTTGCTTCATTACTGCATCTGGAACTCTTGGTATAAGTCAACACAGTCACGTCACGTAACACTTAATAACTGCACCAAGTTGCCCAACTCAATTTTGGTGAGGACTGCCCATATAATCACTCTGAATATCAGTTGCCATTCATGGCTACGCTTCCTAGTGGTTTCAATTCAACTTGGCTCCTGAGTCTGAGGGTTGTCCACAGCATCTGGAGAGCTGCGTCCTTGCCATAACAACATGGGAAAAATGCTGAATGCTACTGCAGTGCTACATACAGTAAAATGCCTGTGAATGTAGCTCCTTACTTTAATGCCTCAAATCAGCTGCATCTTCAACTGGAATAGGGAACGTTGATTGAGTTTCAGCACAACAGATAATCAGAGAACAGTAGGCAGGAATTTAAGGTGGCAGAGAGAGATTATGGGTCTATATTGTTCTCTGGGGATATAGCCATTGTGGTTCACTTGCTTTTCTTTCTCTTCCAGTACATCATCTCTGGATCCTTAGCTGTGGCAGCTGCTCGGAATCCCAAGATCCCTCTGGTAATTAAGCCATTTGACCCAAGTGATTGACATAGCTAAATCGGAAACCCTCCATCTCTGGGATCCTGGCCATGATCTCCCCCTTCTTCAGAAAAGGTTGAAAAGAAATCTCTCATCTGAAGCCCAGGAGAGCTACAAGCTCCTGGGTTGCCAATCAGGAGCTTGGTGGATTTATGATGTTCCTGGATCATTAATATCAAATGGTGCATCATGATGTTTAAGAGCCTCTCCACTCCAAATTCTTGTCCTGGATTGCCTTTTAGGAAACTCTAGGTGTTTTGTGGGTCATTTTATGCTAACATTTGGCAAAGAGGTTCTTTGTCTCAATCTCCAATTGAATATTCTGATTAGATGAGGCAGTTGCACTATTTAAGAAGAGCAAGAAGGGAATTCAGCCATTCCTGAGGGTGCAGAGCAGCAGTTCCCAACCTTTTCTATACCCCAAATACCTTGAATGCTTCTGATATAATCTCGCACCCCTTACAAAAAATCGTGCACATACACTATAATTTTGAAAGTTCTAAACCCAAGTATTTGCACCTTCTGGAATATCGTCTTGCACCCCCAGGGGTTGCGAGCACCCCCGGGTGGGAACCCCAGTGTAGAGAATAAAAGTCTCACCTTTTCTGTCTAAAGCAAATTCAGAACGCAAAGGCAGCTGAATCTCTTGATGTGTGCGCACCCATTTTTGTACATTTATTAATTTATTTTATTCCTCCTAGGTGCAAGGTGCATTGGCAATGAATGTGATAAGTACTATAGCAGCTGGTATTGGCACCATGTTCCTGTCTTTCAGTTTCAGCTTCCGTTTTCCATATCATTTCATGTACCTTTGTCATGAACTTGAACACCAATCTCAGGAAAAGTGTTATGAAATTCTTGTAAGTCTGTGACCTTCCAGAATTCGTCTAACAAGTTTTTTTAAAAAAAAATCCATTTATATCCCACCCTTCTCCGAAGACTCAGGGCGGCTTACAAGCTTAGCAGTAGCCTTCATTCTATGTATATGCCTGCTTATTAGGGCTTTCACACACACACCCCAAGCGGCATTATTACAAAGTCAGCTTAATTGCCCCCAACAATCTGGGTCCTCATTTTACCTACCTGGGAAGGATGGAAGGCTGAGTTAACCTTGAGCCTGGTGGGACTCGAACCTGCACTAATTGCAGGCAGCTGGTGTTACTTAAGGAGGCATTAGCCCACTGCTCCACCAAGTTGGCTTCAATAGGACAGAGAAGGCAAAGGGAGCTCATGGTGACCTCTAGCTGGACATGCAAATCTTTGGAGGGACATGGTGGGGTCAAAAATATCTCTCAAACAGAGTTTTAACCATGGAATGGAGGGACAGAAATGTTGTCTTGGGGGTTTCAAGAGTTTGGCCTGCTCTAATTTTCTTTCTCCCAATCTTTTCAGAACAGCTTCAAGAGTGATGTCTTCAAGGCATGGCCAAGAATTAAAATGGCAGCCCATATCAGTGCAGCCAAAGTTTTGCCAGGGTTTTAGCTGAAACGTTGTGCCTGACGTTTCACTTTTTTAAAATAATCAAATGTTAACTCTTTGTTTCACAAAAATGTAGTTTGCAGCTTTTGTTGTGTGGACTATGACCACACTAGATGGTGTCAACAGGTCCCACCTTGACTAGGTGCTAGCTATGCTACTCAGGATGTATTAGTCGGTCCCGTGAGGTAGAACTGACTAGTAAACCATCTCTGCAGGAAAGCTACTACTAATGTTATTGAAATTGGCTGTAATAACAGACACTTGTAATGCTGTTTGGGCTGTCCCTCCTCCCTGAATTAGGGAGGTGTTCACTTGAGCTGCTCTTGAACTATTTCATTGCTCTCAACTAAAAAACAAACAAACAAACATTTCATCCTCGCTTTTGCCCAGGCAAAACAGAGCCTGCATATTTAATCCAGGCCATCTTCCTTATTCTAGAATTGGAGATACATATGCCTATCTCTATTTATATAAAAAGATATGTTTCTCTTCTGCTTCATTGATAGAATATCATGGATGGAATTTTGGCTGTTCTGATTATATTCAACATCCTGGAGTTTTGCATCACCATCTTTGTCGCATCCTTTGGCTGTAAAATGCTTTGCCAAAATAGCTTCACTGAAACGGTAAGATTCCAAAGGAAGAAGAGTAGTTAATCAAGGGAAGCGGATTCAGAAACATGGCTTGCCAATAAGCTTGGTTTCTATGGTAGCTCATGCATTGTACTAAGTGTGCTGTAAAAGAAAACAATCCTTTGGCTTCACACAGTATGTTGTTATTGTTGTTGTTAGTTGCGAAGTCGTGTCCGACCCATTGCGACCCCATGGACAATGTTCCTCCAGGCCTTCCTGTCCTCTACCATCTTCTGGAGTCCATTTAAGCTCAGGCCTACTGCTTCAGTGACTCCATCCAGCCACCTCATTCTCTGTCGTCCCCTTCTTCTCTTGCCCTCAACCTTTCCCAGCATTAGGCTCTTCTCCAGTGAGTCTTTCCTTCTCATTAGGTGGCCAAAGTATTTGAGTTTGAACTTCAGGATCTGGCCTTCTAAAGAGCAGTCAGAGTTGATCTCCTCTAGGACTGACTGGTTTGAATGCCTTGCAGTCCAAGGGACTCGCAGGAGTCTTCTCCAGCATCATAGTTCAAAGGCCTCAATTCTTTGGCACTCAGCCTTTCTTATGGTCCAGCTTTCACAGCCATACATTGCAACTGGGAAGACCATGGCCTTTACTATACGCACTTTTGTTGGCAGGGTGATGTCTCTGCTTTTTAGTATGCTGTCTAGAATCTAGATTTGCCATGGCTTTCCTCCCCAGGAGCAAGCATCTTTTAATTTCTTGGCTGCAGTCCCCATCTGCGGTGATCTGGGAGCCCAGGAAAATAAAATCTGTCACTACCTCCATTTGTTCCCCATCTATTTGCCAGGAACACACAGTGTACTACGTTGCAAATCCCAAGTTATGGTTGATTCTCATATTGTGATAAACCAAAAGGAAACAAACCACCTTACCTATCTCCATGAGCTCAACCTTGATTTCTAAGACTTGCTCAGAGTTGCCTCAAAACGGAAGATGGGCAGCAAATGAGTTTGATAATAATAAAATTGACAATAAGTAGCTCCTCATCTGCGCACAGTCCAGGCAACACTTCAAGTGGAACCCTCCCCCCCAATGTGTGAGAGCATATAAAGCATTTCTTTCTGGGGAAGCAGCACCAGCCATGTAAAACCAGAAAAGGATGCAGTTGCTTTAAAGAGATGAAGTGATGTCTTTATCCAGATTCCTCTTGGCAATGGAATCAAAAGTGCTTCAGAGCCTTATTTGAAGCAAGGAGAGACAGAAGCATTCAAGAAGCTGTCGGCAAGCTGTGGAATGAGAAGTGCACACAAAGAAGTGGCTTGAAATCTCATTATATGTTTCTTTAGGTTGTCGTCATTTATCAGAATGTGACTCCTGCCAGTGTTGAACATCCACCCATCGACTGCAAACAGCCAGAGTTCCCCTGAGTTGCTTTCCCTTCTTGGCAGCTATTCCGGATTACATTGGCTCCTGCAAAATTGAAGACTTGAGCTTTTTAAGGATTTGCACAAAACTTTTTACTCAGTGGAACATAAAATATTTAGTGGGCTGAGCAATACACCATGTGTAAAAGATCTGGAGAACGTGAATGTTCTTGATTGCTGGTTAAAGCATGTCTTTGTGAACTGGTTGGCACCTTGTACCAACCTTGTTATGTTTTGCTATTGGAAAATGCACAATTGGTTGAGTTTATACAACACATTATGGGTAAGCTACAGTTTCCACTTTACAATGGTTACGTCACAGATTCGGCAAAGTCCAAAGCTTACTTCAATAGAACTTAGGAAAATGTTTTTTTTTTGCACTCAGCTACATTCATAGAACAAATTACGCTTGTTGTGTGAAATCATCTAATGCTTGCAACACACTCCAGAATTTGATTTGTGGGATGTAACAGTGACCCTGGGAAGCCTTCATAATAAAAGGCTCAGCAGCCATATATTCCAATGAAAACTAAAGAGTCAAATTTATAGCCATAATTTAAAATTTTAACCTGTTTGTTCTAGTGCAGAGGTAGGCAACCTCAGCTCTTTTATGACTCATGGACTTCAACTCCCAGAATTCCTGAGCCAGGTGGCTCAGGAATTCTGGGAGTTGAAGTCCACGAGTCATAAAAGAGCCGAGGTTGCCTACCCCTGTTCTAGTGGTTAAGATACCAGGCTAGAAACCAGGAGACTGTGAGTTCTAGTCCTACCTTATAAATAAAAGCCAGCTGGGTGACTCTGGGCCAGTCCCTCTCTCAGCCCAACTAATTTCACAGGGTTGTTGTGGGGAAAGCAGGAAGAGGAGGGAATATTAGCTATGTTTGCTGCCCTTAAATCATTTATAAAAAATAATAGACAAAATATAAATGTATACAGAAGACAAAACCCGTTTCTTGCTACTCGACTTTCCATCAAGGCTGCCTTCTGCCAATCCAGCTTATCTCACTCTTTTTATTTTAGGCATGACTGCACTCCAGACTGATAACAATAAACTGCTGAGCACACATTGCTTGCTGTTTTTATTTTCTCTAAATTCCACAGAAATAAAAAGGGTCATAGGGGTGTGTGTGTGTGTGTGTGTGTGTGTGTGCATCTCATTGTTTGGCATACTCCCTCTCTTTTCTCATTTTGCTGGCCCTGGTGCTTGACAGCAAACAAGAGTATGGAAGGCTTACAAGATACCCAGATGCTGCAACGTGTCTGCAGTTAACAAAGATCAGGCATCATCATCATCATCATCATCATCATCATCATCATCATCATCATCATCATCATGTTTGAAGGGACCTTGGAAGTCATCTAGTCCACCCCCCTGCTCAGGCAGGAAACCTTATACCAGGGGTCTCCAACCCCCGGTCCCTGGACCAGTACCGATCTGCTGCATGCCAGCAACTGGTGCGTACAAACAAGCAAAGCCCCATCCGCGAGATGCAGGCAGCACACGAAACCACGCCCCCTCCAGTCCGCGGAAACACACCTCTCCACGTAACCAGTCCCTGGTTCCGAAAAGGTTGGGGATCTCTGCTGTAGAGGGAGACACGTTTTTTTTTCCAGCTTTCTGACAGACGATTTCAAGAAACCGCTTTTCATTTAGACAAGCTCAGCAGAGGTTTTTTTTTGTAAGAGTGGTTTGTAAGCCTTGGTTTATGGTTTAGCTCAATATGTTAGTTCAGACTATGGTGGCTTATTCAATAAATCATGGGGTGAGCAAATGAAACCTTGATGCACTGTGTGAATCAAACCTTTTGGCTTGCAGAGAATTCCCCCCCCCCCGCAGCAACTTCTTTGCCGAAGCATCCCGAGGGGAGTTCTCAGGATACCTAACCAAGCTCCAGATCTGCAGGGACCATTGCTGGTAGTTGGAAATAATTCCCAAGCCACTTTCTAGAGACCCCTCCCATTCCCCCCAACAGGACCCTTTACCGTTTCAGACAAATGGCTCGGGGCAAGCCGCGCTAGTTCCCTCTATGGAAGCCCAAAGTGGGAACTGGGAAGAAGACAGCTATCGCCTCCCCAACGTGGCGCTGGAGAAAAGCGAACTCGCAGCAATGAGCGACTTGGCCCGCGACTGCAAAGGCAAATGAGGACCCAGATTATTGGGGACAATAAGCTGACTTTGTAATAATGCCGCTTGGGGGGGGGCGAAAGCCCTAATAAGCAGGCATATACACAGAATGAAGGCTATTGCTAAGCTTGTAAGCCGCCCTGAGTCTTCGGAGAAGGGCGGGATATAAAAATGGGATTAAAATAAATAAAAGGGGCTGGAACGGGGACCGCCTTTCCGACGCCGGCTGGGGCGAATCACCACCTCCTTCGGACAACACGCGAGCCCGCTGGTGAGTTGAGGCCGTGGAGGGGACGGAGGGTCGCCGAGTGGGAGCGAGACCCGCGGGAGGCGGCAACCGCTAGGCTGCGCGGCCGGAGAGCGCGGAGAGGCTGTTTCGCCACCGCGCGTTGCCTTTGTAGAGCAGGGAGCTGGAACCGCGACAACTTTAAGGCTTGTGGACTTCGGCTCCCGGAATCCCTCAGCCAGCTAGCTTGCAGAGCCCTGGTCGTAGAGAATCCCGTTTCCCGGCTTCGCATCCCCCCATTTCGGCAACCGAGGGGATGACCCGGCGCGTTAGGCGAGGCGAGGCGCGGGCGGTCCTTCAGGCTGGCCCTGCAGACTTAAACGCGTTTGTCCGAAGGCAGAAAAGAAACTGCACTCGGGCGACGCAGCAGCCTTCGGGATTTTTTTTTTAAAGATCGATGAAATTTTAGTTGCTGGCTTTTGTTTCGTTTCGTTTCGCTTCGCTTTGCTTAGCCCTCTGCGTGTATCCAGCACCGTTGCGTTTTGGTTCAGCAGCGGATCCTGTGCCTCGAAAGCAGGTGAATTAAGCTACGGCTGTCCAGGGAATCCAACTGGGGTCCCAGCAACGCCAATCCGTCCTAGGGGTGGATTGGGGAGGTTCAGCCTCCTTGAAGTGCTGTGATGTCAAAAGTGGAGAAACTCTTGGGGAATGGCGAATGGGGGCCCAGCAGCTTTAGGACAGGGGTCCCCAACCCCTGGTCGGTGGACCAACATCAGTCCGCAGCATGCCAGCAAGAGGGTCGCACAAACAAGCCACGCTCCATCCTCGGGATGCAGGCAGTTTTCAAAACCACGCCCCCTCTGGTCCAGGAAAAAAACTTTCTCCATGGCACCGGTTCCTGGTGCCCAAAAGGGTGGGGACTTCTGCCTTAGGAAACTCTTGAAGCTCTGCTGCAAGTCTCCCCCCCCCCAGGCTTATTGAGGAATGGGAAATTAAAAGACAAGGAATCTTTTATATGTCCTCTGACTTTTTTCTTCCTTTCCATGGTCCCTAGCATTGCTAAATTTGCTGGGTTAAACGAGCTGCACTTCTTGCAAAGCCCAGCATGGATTTTCCTGTGATCATGGGCCCAGAGTCCTTGCCTTCTGCTGCTCAGACCGATCTTCCCATCTCAGTGAAGCACTTTCATCAGGGCGAACCTCTGGCCCTGGGGGTGAGTATGTAGATGAGCAGAAGGATGGTGCCTCTCTTTTTAGAAATTAGAAATGATTAATATTTATATGTTACCTATATGTAAGGGTGTAGGTGACAGTGTATGTCATGCGTTTTGTTTCCCCTGCTGTTGATCTGATTGTGCAGTGTGAATTGTAGTTCAATTGTAGTTTGGGAGTATTCCCTATCTCTCTCTAGCTTTGTCCTTTTAACTTTTTCTTTTAATTTTGTCCTTTTTGTACGATTTTAGTTATTTATCTGCATATCACTGAAAGTCACTTCAATAGTGGAAGGGATGGTGTTTAAATTTGATTCAATAAATAAATAAAACAGGGCACTTCTTTTAAAGCAGCCGTGTCTTCTCCCAGAATTGTGCGATGTTCTTGAGAAAAGACACGGCTGCTTTAAAGGCACCACCTTAACATTCCCATACATTCCAAAGCACCTCGTCAGAATCTTTTCCAAAAATACCGGAATCCCAAAAAGTGGTCGCCCTTTTGGAATGAGCCACAGGTTCTTGCCATCCGAAAATTGAGGCTGCTGTCAAGATGGCGCCCACTTCTGAGATGGCGCGACACAGCCTCTGGAATAGAAAGACTATGTGGTGGAACAACGGCTTCTCTTTCTGAAAGTCGATCGGGACGGGGGTGGGTGGGAAGGAGGCCCAAAGTTATGGGATCCAGCAGGGTAGGAAGCTGTGCAAAGGGTGCCTCAGGGAGTGGGGGAGGTCTGAGGTGGGCCATTTGTGAGCTGGGCAGGTGCTGCCATGCTGGCCTGGGTTAGGTCTTCCAGGCCTCCCCTGGGAAGGACAGACTTCCTTTGAGGGTTAAAGAAAAAACAAGATACAAAATATTGTCAAGCGTGGAACTTGTTTTATCAATGGCTGGAAAAAAACGGGATAGAGAGTTATGACTTTAACTTGTATAACTAAATATAAGAAATTAACCCAGGCAACATGTTGTTTAAAGGTAAAGGTTCCCCCTCACAAGCGTGCTAGTTGTTTCCGACTCTAGGGGCTGGTGCTCATCTCCATTTCAAAGCCGAAGAGCCAGCGCTTGTCTGAGGACGTCTCCGTGGTCATGTGGCCGGCATGACTCTTCTGTTGCAATAGGAGCATGAGGATTCTATGGAAATTCTCAGTTGGGTCTTTCCTGGATCATTGGAGAGTCAGATGAAAAAAAAATCACCCTTGTTACATACATGTTTGCAAGCATGTATGTAAATAGTATTAACTAAGCATAGAAATGGTATAAAAGATCAATGACTAGGGAGATATATGGTATATGGTATATGGTATAGTATGTATGGCAAAATAACAGCCAGAAAAGTCACACTGTGTTCAACCTGTTTTTAAATGTCTATTCAATAGAAATTTATTTAAAAAATAGTCACCCTGCTTGGATTCCCAAGCAGACCCCATCCTGCAGAGTTAAATGAACTCAAACTGCTCAGTGGTGGTGTTGGAATTAAACCTGGTCAGCTAGAAGCCAGGGGACAGTGAGTTGTAGAAAGCAATGGAGAACCACCTCTGAAATTGTTGCCAAGAAAATATCGTAGACTTGCCCAGGTAATCCAAACTACTTAAATGGACTCAAAAGAACACCACGACAAAAAATGTTTAGAATTCTGATTGACTTGATAAGAGGATTTCGGGTTGATAGAGTTGTTCCTAAATTGTAGATAGAAGGTAAAGGTAAAGGTTCCCCCGCACATGCGTGCTAGTCGTTTCCGACTCTAGGGGCCGGTGCTCATCTCCATTTCAAAGTCGAAGAGCCAGCGCTTGTCCGAGGACGTCTCTGTGGTCATGTGGCCGGCATGACTAGACCGCCAAAGGCGCACGGAACGCTGTTACCTTCCCAGCGTAGTGGTCCCTATTTTTCTACTTGCCTTTTTACGTGCTTTCGAACTGCTAGGTTGGCAGAAGCTGGGACGAGTAACAGGCGCTCACTCTGCTACGCAGCACTTGGGATTCGACCCGCCAAACTGCCGACCTTCTGATCGACAAGCTCAGCGTCCTAACGCACTGAGCCACCGCGTCCCTTTACATTTTCTATCAAGAGCCAAACAAATTAATTGCAGGAGAGCCCTATTTTTCCATTAAAAAAAGAACAAATACAGGAACCATAGAAAAACAGCTTTCCTGGGGACAGCTTACAACCTGCAGTGACACCTTCAAACCACAACTTTTGCCTATCCCAGGTCCTGACTGGATAGCTAGCTTAAAAATGCCAAATCCAATCTCGGGATTCGACCCGCCAAACTGCCAATCTTCTGATCAACAAGCTCAGCGTCCTAACCCACTGAGCCACCACGTCCCTTGGTAGGTAGAAGAGGGAATGGTATTGAGGTATAGGAGGAGCAGTCACTATCAAGACCACAGTCAACTAAAAGAAGCCTTGAGTCCAGGGCAGAGGTAAATGTTTCGGACAAGACCTCGCTAGTTTTATGAAGATAAAGGGAGATAAGGGGAAAACATTGAGATCTGTTAGAGTGTTACTAAGGCTTTACAATAAAAGTACTACTGACCTACGTGACATTGGATTCCTAATCTGATCTTCCTTGAAGGACTAAGATGTGCCTGTTCTCGTTGCGTAAAGCAGGGATGTCCAACCTTGGCAACTTTAAGACCTGTGGATGGGGAATTCTGGGAGTTGAAGTCCAGAAATCTTCAAATTGCCAAGGTTGAACACCTCTGGCATAAAGAACGGAATGGTCAACGTGTATGGAGATATTGGTATGGCTGTCTATGTCGCATTTTCCATCGCTTGGGATATTACATCTGCACCCATCTCCTATGAAGGAAACCAACTTCACAGAGTGTTAGGCTTATCTCTCCCCTAAAAAGCATCACGCATGAGCACAGATGCTACCTTTATATGTGCACAGGCTGACGTACTCACACACACAACAATCATGCCTTCCCCCCCCCGCGCTCATCAATGGACACACCATCAATCTGAGCGCAATCCTTTATTGCTAAATCTACAGTCAATGGCAGCTCCAGAAAATATTTCTGTTTGAAGAGGGTAGCAGAGGGATTTGAGAAAGATGCCAGATGCTATTCAACTTGTCCCGTGCTGGCCTGGAGGAGCAGATTGGAAGCGCGCCGGAAGTGATTTCACCTGTTGAAAAGGGACAACAGCAAAATAAGTGAGGGACCGTGGATCTAGTAATGATTTATCTATCTATCCTAGCAACTAAAAAAGAGGGTCTGGCACTTACTTATTTAAGCAATCACTTTTTGCCGTGGGAACTCCAATGATTGCCTTATCCACTTGAAACAACCAGCGACCTTCTTGACCAACATTGGTGGTCTCTTTAATATTGAGAATATCAGCGGTTCGAGAACCAGGGATGTTGTAGTAATTTTCTTTGTCCCCGCTGTCAAAGCCAGCCTGGTGAAGAGGCAGAGAAGAGGCAAAGAATAACATCTTTTCTAATTAACGCCCTAACAAATGTCCTCGTTGGGTTCCAATTCTGGGTATCAACCATATAATGCGGCTTCTCAAAAGGGCAGGGCTATTTTGAGATGTGTTAAGAGGAGCTTAGAATCAATATCCCAGAAGGGAATTGTCCCACTCCGCCCTGCTTTGGCTAGGCCAGTGATGGCGAACCTTTTAGAGATCCGAGTGCCCAAACTGCAACCCAAAACCCCACTTACGTATGGTCGGGTGTCGGGTGGGCATGGCCCATTGGCTGGATGTGGTCAATTGGGTGGGCGTGGCACACTGGGTGGGCATAGCTGCGGTGGTAAGTTCAATCAATCAATTCCAACTTTGTGAGATTTTTTTTTCCTGCGAGAAGTTGAAACTGATTGACTGATTGAACCTTTTTTTTTTGCACACGGCAGCAGAGGCCTAAAGCAAAAAAGTTTTATAAAACCCAACTGAAGGCCTAGGAGTGGGGCGACGGCACGTGTGCCCACAAAGAGGGCTCTGCGTGCCACCTGTGCCATAGGTTCGCCGCCACGGGGCTAGGCTACTTCTGAGAGACAGTATCCAATTGTGGATCCTGTACAGGTAGTCCTCGACTTAACAGCACTTCATTTAGTGACCATTCAAAGTTGCCATGTCAGTGGAAAAAGTCACTTGTGACCATTTTGCACACTTGCGACATTTTAGTGTCCCCATGATCATGTGATTTACATTCGGATGTCTGACGGCGGGCTCATATTTATGACGGTCGCAGCATCCTAGGTCATGCGGTCTCTTTGGCGACCTTCCGACAAGCTAAGTGGATGGGGAAGCCAGATTCTGTGGGCAAGCGTGTGAACGTGTGTGCTCCACTTGTGTGAGCGGCCAGCTTGTGCGCCCACCACTCGGACAGAACTGTCCCCTCTTCCTCCCTCACTGCTGGCTGTGACATAGCATTCCTTCTTTAATAAAGGTAGTCCTCAATGTACGCCGACAGTTTCTGTTGCTAAGTGAGACATTTGTTAAGTGAATTTTGCCCCGTTTTATGACCTTTCTTGCCCCATTTATTAAGTGAATCGCTGTAGTTGTTAATCATGGTTGTTAAGTGTGAATCTGGCTTCCGCCTTGACTCTGCTTCTCAGAGGGTCGCCAAAGGGGATACACATGACTCCGGGACACTGCAACCGTCATAAGTACGAGTCAGTTGCCAACCATCTGATTTGGATCACGTGATTGTGGGGATGCAGCGACGGTCATCGGTGTGAAAAATGGTCCTAAGTCGCTTTTTTTCAGTGCCGTCGTAACTTCTAACCGTCGCTAAATGAACTGTTGTAACTTGAGGACTAACTCTACTCTTTTTCGGCCACTGTTCTTGAGGATGGTGCTGCTTAGCAACGAAGAGAACATTTGCTATCCAACGGAGGTTGGTATTTTTTGAAGTTTTCTGAAGCGCATAAGAAAAATGAAAGCATCAGCATAAAAGTAGGAACAGAGAAAGACAAGAGCCACTTTTTTTTGTATCACTCCACTTTGATTAAACGAGGTTGCATTCACTGGGCAGACAGAAACTTGCATTTCTTGCTGCACTTTCAAACTATCCCAAATCTACCTGCGCGGGGGTCCCTCCGAGCCCTGTGTAGATATCTCCATCGTTTCCAAATCCAGTGGTCCACTGTATGTCAATATAATTCAGCATGATGAAAGATATTTCTCCATCGGTGGCCAGGACAGCTTGAAAAGTGTTGACCTGCAATTTAAAAAAAGAAAGGTGATATTTTAAGGCATGACTACCCTGGCTTTTGTTTCTAAAGTAAAGTCATCTTGGAGTCGAATTCAAGTCCTAGGGCCTTACCTGAACATATCCCTGCGGTTTCTTGATCCCCTAAAAAAAGGTTATGCCATTCCTTTTGTTTGCTATATACTGTCCAACTTAGTACATATCCATGTACTAAGCCAGGGGTAGGCAACCTTGGCTCTTTCATGACTCGTGGACTTCAACTCCCAGAATTCCTGAGCCAGCATGGCTCAGCTTGGAAACCTCTCCCTTTCCCCTCAGCATGGCTGGCTCAGGAATTCTGGGAGTTGAAGTCCATGAGACATAAAAGAGCCAAGGTTGCCTACCTCTGTAACTAAGCAGAGTTAATTCTACAGATAATTCTTGATTTACCACTGTTTAATGATAGTTTGAAGCAGGGGTCTTCAAACTTGGCCCTTTCCTTTTATGACTTGTGGACTTCAACTCCCAGAATTCCTCAGCCAGTGTGCCTGGGCTGAGGAATTCTGGGTGTTGAAGTCCACAAGTCATAAAAGAGCCAAATCTGAAGACCCCTGGTTTGAAATTACGGTGGCCTCAGAGAAAGTGACTTACAACCTGTCCTTGAATTTGGGACCATCACACAGCCCCTGTGGTTATGCAATCACAATTTGAGACTTGGCAACTGTATTTAAGATGGTTGTAGCATCTTGTGGTCCTGTGATCGCAATTTACAACCTTCCCAGCTGGCTTCCAGCAAAGTCAATCTGGGAAGCTGGATTCACTTGGCAACCATGTAATTCACTTAATGACTGTGATAAAAATGGTGGTAAATTGGATCTGGTTAAGTGATGACTCAGTTTATGGCTGTATCAATTTACGATAGAAAGTCTGGTTCCAGTTGTGGTGGTTAAGTAGAGAGTTACCTCTGCTTGACTTCCTAGATCAGCTATAACTTTTTTTTGCAGGATGATAGAGATGCCATCTAGTGGCAACCTTGAACATTGCAGGTTGAGGATTATATGGATCAGGAGTCCACAATCTCCAGGCTGTGGCCCAATACACTACACTTACTGTCAGCAAATAAGCAGCAGCCACTGGAGGAGGAGAAATGCTCTAGATTACCATTACTGTGTGAGACCTACCTTATCTGAAACAGATCCATAGTAGCCTACTTTGTCCCAGGTAGCGATAAACATCCAGATGGGTGTGAAGGAAACATCAGGGTGGTACCGACTGAGGTCTGCAGCAAACCGACTAAGCAGCACCGAGTCTTCGGTCTGTCTCCAGAGGATTGTCCCACTGACTCTATTGTCAACATCAGCCCAAAATGGAGCAACAAAAGGTACTCCATCTTCCAGAGGGAAAGCATTAGGCGTATATTCTGAGACATACTTTCCAAAAGAGATAACTCCGTTGTTGTTGACCTGGAGAAATATAAAACAAGGTGGTATGCCGTGTTCATTTGACACACTCAATATTATTATGACATTAGGCAATTTTCTAGAATCTTAAAAGAGATTAAGATATAAACAAAGCGATCTGGGTTAATATAGGATGCTCTCTCTATATACACACACACACACACAGATACACACACACACACACACACACACACACACACACTCTAACCAAAGTTAACTAAATGGTTAGCAAATGAGAACAGGTTGCAATAGTTCCCATTGTTCCTAAACAGAAATCATGAAACAAGTATAAGTTAATATCAAAGAAGAGAAACCCATGGGTCTCAAGATGCTGCAAAATTTTATTTCCCAACATCCTCACTTCCAGCTGGACTTGGAGATCAACACTGGGAGGCCCATAACGTTCTCACACTGATTTCTACTGTCCTCATGATTGGGTTTCTGAATGTATTTAGGTGACTGCAGATTGCTCATATCCCACCCATTCATTCTCAGAAAGGCATATTAGTGAGCACTTAGTAGTTATAACTCTTACCCAACTAGGAAGCTGTTTTAGAAATGAAAGCCAAAGGAAGTTTGGTCATGCCCGGCTACCTCAGCAAGGCTACGTCTTGCCTTTCCAGAGAGGTATAAAGAAATAAAGGTATAAATAAAGCATACTGAGAGCGAGGGGGGTGGGTGGGTGGGTGGACAAGCTGAGTTGAGTAGCCTTTTTCTTAGTTTCTATAAAGAAATACGAGGTTTATATCTGGCAGGTATTACATACAAAAAGCGAGTTGTATTTCTTGCCATAGAAGGAGAATGACTTTTTGATGGAGATCTCTGGAGAATTCCCATCATCAGCCACTGGGTTTTCTGAGTCACCTTCGGTTTTCCCGTAAGGATAGAGCAACGATGCTAGGATAAGAGAGAACACCACTGGTTTACAAAAGCAGTTATGTTCAGACCTTGATTTCTCCTCCCCCTCTAAACAGCTATCTGGAACACCAATTTCTTCAGAGGCTGCTTCCTGCCTCCACCTGAGTTGGATACTGTACTTCAGAAAACCATATTTGGTTTTGAGATTTTCAACTGCTAACCTAACCCTTAGCTGATTGTTCAGCTGATGGTCTACTGCAGGGGTCTTCAAACGTGGCCCTTTTATGACTTGTGGACTTCAACTCCCTCAGCTTGCCTGGCTGAGGAATTCTGGGAGTTGAAGTCCACAAGTCATAAAAGGGCCACGTTTGAAGATCCCTGGTCTACTGGGTAGTATCTAACCACTGATCTCTATTCATGAATGGTTACCTCATGATTGCTCTTGGCAGGAACTCTGGTGAATTGACAGTTTAATTTGGGAAATGACCAATAGGAGCTAGTAGAAATTTGTTATTAGTATAAGGGCAGTAGGCCTCTAACATTTAGCACAGACTATTCTACGATCTTCAAACATTTTTTTTTTGCATTTTAAAGTTTGATTACCAATATTCTGGCATTAATGGGAGTTTAGAATTTTGCCAGTTGATCCCATCACAATAAAACAGACTACAACCATAAAGAAGTTTGTACTCAGTTTGTACTAGGATGGGTGTGAGAAGAATTCTCTTGAGACGTTGCCATCCAGTACAGCAGGTCTAGGAAGAAACATCTGGGCATATATGAAGGTGTAAGGAATGTCCTCTTGATGGGTAAACTTCCACCTCCTAGAATTCTCCCAACAGCATGGCTGCTGTGAAACGTCTGGGAGGTGTAGTCCAAACACCTGGAGAACATGGTAGGGCAAAGTTGATCTGGAATGTGGGAGATTATTTTTGGATGAAGTTAACTGTGATCCTTATCTTGGGATCAACCTCCACCATTCTATCTTGCTATTATTCTCAGCATAGAGTTGTCTTTGGGCCTAGAAAATTTCGTAATCAGACTGATGGATTCAACTGAAACTTACTCATTGGGCTTGCAGCCAGAGAAGGCAATGCTGATCCTAAAAAAAAAAAAGTAGAAACAAAAATGCAGTCAGATCTGGACTGTTTTTATTCACATATGTAAATCCTAGGTATATGCAATGATCCATTATTCAGTGATTTTATGAGAATGAGCGTGACTGAACACCACTCAGATTCAAAACTAGAAGATAGAAATACCGCTAAATTTGTCAGAGGTCTAAAGAAGTACCAGGAATTGTTTTCTAGATCAGCGTTTCCCAACCTTAGGAACTTGAAGATGCGTGGACTTCAACTCCTAGAATTCCCCAGCCAGCTATGCTGGCTGGGGAATTCTGGGAGTTGAAGTCCACGCATCTTCAAGTTCCTAAGGTTGGGAAACGCTGTTCTAGATAGAATGTGCAGTTTCAAAGGAGGAACTCAGAATACAGAAAGTGAATAATTTTCAGATGAGTTTGTACATTTTTGACATGTGAGTCCCTCTTGGGCATAATCTTCTTAAAGAGGATGGGACTTGTGCCAATGGCAGTACTTTCTGTAAGGATCCCATAGTCAGAAGGAGCACCATCAAGTCCACCCATCCTACAGAGCTGTGTTCTGATCTCTGCTAAAATCTCCTCAGAGTCACCAAACCTAAAGCGGCATCCTTCAGGTTTCCTCCTTCAACCAGGTGCCCTTCAGATATATTACCGTTCCTCAAATTACTAGCCGGCATGGCCAAGAAATGGCTGGCAGGTGTCCAAGCTAACTAGAAGTTGTCAGGATGGAGAAGGAGGATTAAGTTGTCTGTCCTTTGTAATAAGAATAATTTACTCATTTCTTAGATCCATAGGAAAGTAAGGCTACACTAAAACTGAACCCAGCAATTTGTGATTCAGGAAGTTATAAGAATTCAGCTTTTATCTTCATGTGCTGGGGGGACCAGTTCATTATCTTATGACATCATATGGATTGCTGAAGCATTGTATGTTAAGATGATCACAGTATTTCATAACTTAGGCTGAGTGTTAGCATATTGTATGAACAACCAGATCACAGAGCCCTGTGTGTTCTTTCCATTCCATTGTGCTTCATAGTATTAAAACTTAAAAACAGTATACAAAGTCTTACATTCATTTATTAAGGTGGTTAGTTCAATTAAAAACATGTTCTTATTTTTCTTAACTACGTTATACAGTTGTCATTTTTTTACCATTCCTCTTGTAGATTAAAAAGTCACGTAGGGGCTCTCAGTTTTAAAATAAAATCATTTTGAGTATCTCGCTTTGATGATCATACAATACTATGATGAACTGCCGTATACAGTATGAATTGGTAGATAAGACTGAAGTTTTAAATGTTTTTTACCTTTATAAGATAGCTTGGTGGACTACTATCACACAAAATTGATCTGAAATCTAACCTCCTTTTCAGGAATTAAAATTAGGCTTCATACTTGATTTTTAAGAACTTCACTTACCAGCTGCAAGTAATAGGAAAATATAAAAGGCCTCCATCTTGTTCCTTTTTTGACTGAATGAATGTCTGCAAGTTTCTTGTAGTGGTCTGGGATGCCTTCTGTTTCTTGTATGGTAAGAAAAGGCAAACGTGTGTTGTTTATATATATATCCATACACAAAGACCCATGTATGCATCTGTCACACCTAAGGTATACAAAGGCAGCAAACATTTGTCGTAAAGGAAAAAGGACTTAACCAAACAAAAATGCTCTGGAACAGTTCAATCCATTGTATGAATTTCCCCATCTTTTGTGAGAAGCAGAACACCAGAACTGATGGGCTGAGCAGCTTCCTGGGTTGAGTCACAGCAAAAGGAAGAAATGTTTACAGATCGTATCAAAAAACAAACTTAGCATTCATCTTGTTTCGAGTATTGTTGGGCCCAAAACGCGACAAGAAAGTGCATCTCAGTGGTGATTCTCAAAAGGCTACCCAGGGTCAGATCTGATTTAATCCTTGAATGAAAGGCCACCACAAAGTCCAGACTAGAAGGGGGAGAACATACAGGCGATCTTAGGAAATGTCTCATTCCAATGGGAGTCACCTGCCCCACTCACTCTGGCAGAAGGGGCAGGCTGTGGACCCCATTGGGTAAGGAATTTCAGCTAGTGGGGTACAGGAGGAGAGCTTTTATTGCTGTGGCCCCCCATTCTTTGCAGCATCATGTCAGTCGAGATGAAATTCACTCCCCTCGCCCCCCCAGCCTTCTGAGTGGGCCTGAAAACCTGCTCTGCTGTTTGGCTTGGGGACTTGATGGGGCCATCCCACACTGGAAGTGGTTGGTAGATTAAGGAGATCCCATCTCCATCCCGCTTGTGTATTGGTTCCTTATCTAGTTTTCTATTAACTTTTAATGTTCAATATTTTAACACTCCAATTGCTTCATATTGCTGTTTTATGATGTTGTAATCTGCCCAGAGTTGTTCAACAGTGAGATGGGCAGCATAAAAATTTAATCAATGAATGATTATATAAAATGAAGGATAATCCATTTCCATACAGGACATTTCCATGCATCTTTTCCTGGTCACATCTACCCAACCCATGAGAGCGGGGAAGCAATGAATGTTACAGATTCCCTCTCCTAAAGAGGTACATCTAGTGCAGGAGTCTTCAAACTTGGCCCTTTTTATGACTTGTGGACTTCAACTCCCAGAATTCCTCAGCCAGGCACTCTTCTCAACTCAATTTTTTTATCTGTTTTTTTTTAAACTTTAAAACTAATCACCTGTGGTTGTTTTACAAGAAAAGTAAACTTGCCTGCTCTCTTTGTAAATGAAAAGGGAGAATGTTTGGCATTCTGTTGGTTGACAGACATTAATCAATAGTAAAATATTTGCTTTAATGTCTCATTTGATGCCAAATGTCCCGTCTCCGGCTTTATCTTCATGCTGGTGGATTATTTCCGTATAATCTGAGAAATGAATTTGAATCCTTTGCCCATGAATATAATAGCAATTAATAATTGTTCATGTAGAGATAAAATGGGTTCACCAACATTGAAGAACTAACCTATAACTAAAGAGAAACTTCCTGACAGTTAGAACAATTAACCAGTGGAACAACCTGCCTCCAGAAGTTGTGGGTGCTCCAGCACTAGAAATTTTTAAGAAGAGAGTGGACAGCCACTGGTCTGGAATGGTATAGGGTTTCCTGCCTGAGTAGCGGGTTGGACTAGATGACCTCCAAGGTCCCTTCCAACTCTGTTATTCTGTAACATTGTACTATCACAACTGTTCTCTGTAGGTTTTTGCAAGTGAAATAAAGACCAAAGCACAGAATGAATTTTGTCAGCTTTGTATGAACCGATAAACAGGAACACAGTTAAATATTGCTCTCTTTTTCTGGGTAAGCTCACAGATGGTTTGCATGGGCAAAACAAGAAGCAAAGGAGTAGTACTCTAACTTTGCCTGTCCAAGCCTTATGTAGTTTTTGAAAAAATGAATCCCCCCCCTCTCTAGATTTATCGCAATCCCTGGGGGTTTAAGAACTTCTGCTTTATGTCAACCCAAAATACCCCTAGAATCTTCAGTGGATTTCAGCTCTCAAAATCTTTCCAAAGGTTGCCACTGAATTATAATTTTTAATGTGATCAAAATAAAAAATAAATAAATGCAGGGAAGCAAAAGCCATCTCACTAGTTAATTGAGAAAGGACATTGGGAATTGTGATCCAAGAACACCCAGAAGACGTCCCTATTGCCATTGCCACCTTAAAGTTCAAGGTTGAAGAGCATTGGAGAGCATTGGAGAACATTGGAGACTTCATTGACCAGCTGGTTGTGGTCCTATAGTTGGGGGGGGGGAAGTGGGGAGATAGAAGGGGCCTTCTGAATAGTTGATGCATTAGATTTTTTTTTAAAAAAAACCCCAATGTATTTTCAGTTAAATTGTAGGGGTTCATGCATGCAAGCAGCTCAATCCTTTGTCTAGGACAGGGGTAGGCAACCTCGGCTCTTTTATGACTCATGGACTTCAACTCCCAGAATTCCTGAGTCAGCTATGCTGACTCAGGAATTCTGGGAGTTGAAGTCCATGAGTCATAAAAGAGCCGAGGTTGCCTACCCCTGGTCTAGGAGAATACTTTGTTCATTTTTGGGAAGTCAGGATCGCTGGTTGAGCAGCATCTGAAGAGGGTTATGGTTTCCCCACCTCTGTAGTAGTTCCTTCCTAGTCCAACAAACGGAACCTGCAATCAAAGTTTGGGCTCAACTAGATTTCTCTTTATAGGTTTGCAATGAAATTACTTCTGGAAGCATTCCACCCCTCCTCATAATGTCCTCTTTTTCCTTTTCTTTCCACTTTCCCCAGCTTTTAGGACTTCTCCAGCAGACTTTATACTTTGCACAAAGTATCAAAAATACAATTTGAGCCTAATCATTTATGCCTCCAATGAGAACTCTGGATTAATTTGTTCTTTGACAAAATTCCACTGGATCTTCCTCACTTTACCTCTTTTCTAGAGAAGTTATCTTCAGGTAAAAAACTAAGTCTTCAGCCATGGTTTTGAATTCTTGAAGGAGAGTTGCATTATTTCCTCTTCCTTTACTATACATTCTGGCTATTTGGTGTAGCTTTTTTTATGTGTGGGTTTCCCCCCCACACACACACACTCATGTTAGAGGCACTGAGGTGCTTCCAGGTTTGAAAGAATTAGCTGGTGACATCACCATTGCCTGGGGGCACGCAGTTGGGGATTCCTTTCATGTCCCCAGCAGGAGCTGGAGTGAAGGAGAGGAGCTCAACCCCGCCCCAAGGCATCACACTGGTCTCGAACATGGGCTTACTAACCTCCAGCCCAGTGTATTACCCATTTGAGCCACTGTGCTTCTATCTGTGATTTGAACATCCTTATAGCTCAATCTAGGGACGCGGTGGCTCAGTGGGTTAGGATGCTGAGCTTGTCGATCAGAAGGTCGGCAGTTTGGCGGGTCAAATCCCGAGTGCCGCGTAACAGAGTGAGTGCCTGTTACTCGTCCCAGCTTCTGCCAACCTAGCAGTTCGAAAGCACGTAAAAATGCAAGTAGAAAAATATGGAGCACTACGGTGGGAAGGTAACAGCGTTCCGTGCGCCTTTGGCGTCTAGTCATGCCGGCCACATGACCACGGAGACGTCCTCGGACAAGCGCTGGCTCTTCGGCTTTGAAACGGAGATGAGCACCGGCCCCTAGAGTCGGAAACGACTAGCACGCATGTGCGGGGGAACCTTTACCTTTACTATAGCTCAATCTGCAATTGGGCAGTCTTATCATCCAAGAGCTACATTTGCAAAAAGAGTCAGAAAGAAACAGTGCCTAATTTTTTTTGCAGATATTTACATTACACTCATGGGCAATCAAGGATGCTTGGGAAAAGCTAACATACAAGTCATTCTATACTTGTGCTCTGTGGAAGAATTTCTAGTGTTTAAGACAAATCTGCTTGCAGGAAAATGCAGCCAGAAAGGAAACACTTGAACATAAGTGAAAAATTCCTTCATAGCACTCGTTAGTTTCAAAGCATAGATGATTAAACTACTGTAAATATTGGTAAACAATATCAGGTTACCAAGCAGATCTGATGCTTCAAGGGCAAGTAAGATTCTAGGCACTTTCTTATCATAACAAAGCATGCAGAGGTCTACTTATTAAAATTATAAAGGTAACTCCTCATCTTTTTCCTTGTGGCTAAACAATTGCCTATGTAATTGGCTGTGAAACTGTACTGCACGTGTATTCATTTGTAATGGTTTGCAACCAAGATATACGGGGTTCGTAGTCCCCAGAGATTGAGGATCCAGTGATTCACTGTATTAAAAATTATAGCAAAATGATTGTTTGGATCCTTTCCTCAAACTCCATCCAAGTTTATTGGGTGCTGTTTCTACCACTGATCATGGTAAGACAGGGCTCCTCAACTCCCAGGTCCGCGGCCTGATGCTGGGCTGTGTAGCCCAGGGCTTTTCAACCTTTTCACCCATTGTACCATTTTTAGAATATGGCAACATCCGAGTACCACCAATCACCTAGCAAGGTGTCAAAAACCTGATGACCAAAAAAAAAAAAAAGTAAAAAAGTGATGAAGTACAGGTAGTCCTCGACTTACAACACTGTTTGAAGTTACAATGACACTGAAAAAAGTGCCCCTCAAGCCACAGCCAAGCAAGACACTTGCCTGCCCGGCCGGCGGTGCTCTTCCTCCTGTCCAAGGTTTTCATTGTTATAAGCATTTCTGTTGAGGATTGGCAGTGGGGGTGGGGTGGGGGGTGTTTGGTTTTTATTCCCCCCTTCCTCTGCTGGGTGGTTGCAGCAGATTTTGGTCACTTCACATGACCCTGTGACCTTCGTAAATATGAATCAGTTGCCAAGCATCTGAATGTAAATCACAAGATCCTGGAGATGTTGCAACATTCCAGCTGATTGGCTCTTCTTCTGGGCTCAGCAGACATGCCGGGATCAGTGCCAAGCTCCAGCTGGAGCCTGGCGCTGATCCTGGTGCTTCCACTGAAGCCCTGACAGCTCCGAAGAAGCGCTGATCCTGGTGCTTCCGCTGAGCCCTGACAGCCCTTCAGCTCCAGCTGTCTCTTGCTCAGGCTTGTGCGGTGCTGCCACCGGTTCAGCTCATTCCCCTCCCCCACTACCACTTTTCTAGGATGGTCGCGTACCACCTGCCAGGTGCCAATGTACCACAGGTGGTACCTGTACCACTGGTTGAAAAGCCCTGGTGTAGCCCGTTTGGAACTGGGCTGCAGAAGTGGTGGGAGAGCGCGCAAGGGAAGCTGCGTTTGTGAAATTGACACTTATGCAAGCAAAACCATCCTCTTTACCACAGTTCCCCCCCCCCCGGCTGCTGCCTCCACCAGTTTGCAGAGTCAGAAAGGATGGGGAATGCTGTTGTAAGAGAAATCCTGAACAGGGCTTTTGCAAGAGTGAGCTATTTAGCAATAAACCCCACAGAGCATTTTTAAGCACTTTTAACATTCCTCATTTGCCCTAAGTCAAACATTGAGAAGTGCCATCTGCAGGCCCTTCATCCTGGCAGTGGACACCATCACTCCTCAACCAAAGGGTTAGATAAAGCGGTTGTGATTCAAGTTTGGAATCCATCCAAACCATACAAAGTACATGACATATCTTGCGCTGATTAATGACAGCAATAAATTTGATCCGATCACTTCTGGTGTTTTTCTCCTCCCCTACCCAGAACTGCAGCCTTTTGTGTCTCTTCATTTATCTGGCAGCAGCCTTAGTGGTTGGCTTGTTGTTGTTTTTTTTTGACCCTGTGGGTGTTTTCCTCTCATTTCTGTGAATCCTGCTCCCTATAAAAGAAGAAACAGCAGCACGGAGGAAGGGGGTCAGCACAGGCTTGTGCTCCTCTTCATTCCTCAAATCCAAAGGAAACTCAATTGTGAGAGGTAAGAGTTGTGGTGGACTTTTGTCCAGTATCTTTGTATTCTCCATCATGCAACACGTAGCTTGTATCTGCGTGATGGGATGACCGGGCTTCCTCTTTCAACTCGTGTTTAATTCACTATTCTGGTTTTTCCCCCCCCCCTGAGAAAAATTACTTTCTGAACAATAAACTGGTGTTCTTTTCTTGCATCTTGTCAAACAGGTTTCATTAGCAAAAAAAAAACATAGTAGAAGGAAAAAAAACATAGACCAAAAGAAGAAAGAAAGATCTGTTTTCAACTGTACACAAATACAGTATAAGACCTAATGTGAGTTTCCTTAAACTGATATAATCACATAAGGAAATAGGCTCTCTGCCACAGGGCATTAAGTAAGACATCGGATCCTGTGCATGGAGAGAATTTTGCTTTGTTTACATGCTTGGTGATTAATCTTTTTCCTAACAGTATAGCAGAAATTGCCTATCTCTTCCTTGACATGTTGGCAAGATCTGGAGTTGTGTTTTTTTTTTTTTTAATTTACTGCTCACAGAGGAGATTGAAACTGAGAGCTGCCTTGGACTCTGTAAGTGGTGCTAAATTTTGAACTGCATTTATTTTGGGGAAGGTGGGGAAAGAAAGGGAAACCAAAAAATCAACAACAAGCAAATAGGAAAGGCTTGCCCTGCTGACTAATGAATCCATAGAAAATCAGCATTTCGTCAGGAAATCTCTAGTCTACACCATTCGACGGCCCCATTTCATATTTACATCCTATTTAATATTTCTTCTTATATTCCTTTTGTGTTCTGTAGCGATGGGGCTGCTGCTGCTACTCTTTCTGGCTGGTTTAATGCTACAAAATGGTGAGTAAGCCCCAACCCAAATGGAGGAAACTCATTCCCAAATCCCAAGCCAGTCCATCCATGTCTGTCTTCTCTTTCTCTCCTGACCCATGAGACCCAACGTGTCATTGTGTTGAAGGTGATGGACTAGGACTGGGGAAATCCAGATTTTAAATGAACCATAATTGGCTATGTGGGAACGGCCAGAATTTGGTCTCCCAAGAATTTGGCTTTTGACCTTTCAGCCTTTCCGTGCTTTCCTAGTTGGGCCTCTCTGTAGCTTCAGTGCAGAGCACACTCTCCTGGCTAGGAGGGGGGCCTGGCATGTGGGAGGTTTGGGAACGCTATGATAAAGACTTCACATGCATCTTATGCTATCTTGTTTTTGTGTGATCTCATAAGCACCTGAGTATCCAATTATTTCTGTGTATCCTGGTTGTGAGAGACTGATGTAATCTTTATTGGAGGTGAATAAAAAGTTCAGCGGGCAGTGCTCGGGGGAGTTTTTTTTCTGGAGATGAGGCTGCCTGGCTGGTTAAAAGCTCTCTATCGACTCAGGTCTGAATTCTTTTTCCTTCGTCTGAATTCCTGTCCCTACATCTGAATTTCTTTCCCCTTCAGGCTAGATGTACCCAATATATGAAATCCCACAATTAGATATTAGACCAGGACTGGAGAGATCCTAAAAAAAAAATCATTGTGTGATCTTGGATCTCTCTCTCTCTTTCCCCCCTCCCTCCCTCACAGAGTTGTGGTCATTGGGTAATCTTGGACATCCATCACAGTCAGTCAGTCAGTCAGTCTCTCCCTCCCCCGGTTGTTCCCGAAACTGGGTCTTAGATTGGTGTCGAAGCCAATTAATTACACCAAACCCAAGGTACGTGTTAAATAGTGGGTTCTTGGGTGCAGGAATGACGACGCGAGGCTGAGTACAGGATAACTCATACTTTTATTTCTTGCTGGAACTGTACTGAAGCAAGGGCTGCAACCAGCTGCAATATATAGTCTAGCCCCTAGGCGGCAGCCAATAGGTTTGAACCAACCATTGCCGCCTGAGGCTAGCCAATTGCAGGACAAGAGACAGTTAGTCTGGGTTGCTGGAGAGCCGTTAGCTGCTCCAGCAACCCACATGGTATAACACAAGAGCCCAGTACATAACAGTATGGAAAAACAGACTTTTATTTTGGTAGCAAGAAGAAAGTGACCTCGGCTTTGAAAGCTGCCAAGGCCCCGTTTACAGTTTTATAGCAGTTTTTATAATCAAAGGTGATTTTCATACATCCCTCTGCCCTCCCACCACATCCCTTTTCCCTCCCCTTGATAATACATGTATAACATATAATATTGATTGGTTACCTGGATTGCAGCCCCCTAAAGCTTTCTCGCTTGCTATGCAAAATAGCTCAATGTCACGCCACCTCAGGTCACGGAAATATTGCAAAGCTTCTAGTGTCCTGGGCCAGCTCTGTGGTTTTGGGTTTTCTTATACGTAAGTGTACCCAACATCCTGTCTAAGTGGTTGAACCTGTGAATCTGTCTCGTTTCATTGTCCCTGCACCCCCCCCATCCCTCGCAGCCCCCCTAACATGTCAACTGTTAGCAAGCTTATCTGCAAAACCTCAGTGAGCAGTAAGGAAAAAAAAAGCTGTTAAAGAAAATGTTTCTTCTCATCTTCCTCACTCCCAAGTCCATCACAACTACACCTGGGTCCTATCTCCACATATGGCCCTTCTTCTGATCCCTAGGGCCTCATCTGCACCTGCATTCTTTCATCTGATCCTTCACCCTCCCCCCCACAACTCTTTCACAGACTTGTGGGGCACATTGTGTGCTGCCTTAAGTTCCTGAAGCGAAAATGTGAGAAATGTAAGGAATAATAAAATAAATTAAACCTGTAGGCCTATTATCTCTTTAATAGTGATAAGGAAAGTGAAGCATAAATTATTGGTGCCTTTCAATTTAGCCCATAGCCCCTTTCCCAAATGTATTCCTCCCCCACCCCCTTTCTACTTTCTACTTTCTTTGGGTATTTTATTGTTCTACTTTCCTGAGCTTAGTTTTTCATGCCTTTCCATCTTTCCCTCAGGCCAAGGGTTATCAAGCTCCCAAGGAAAGCAATTCATCGCTGCTTTCATGGAAAATTTTGAGACCAGCAGGCCTTCTGAAACAAGCTTGAAGCTATTTCTCGTGGGCCAGGGCAATGACACCAGAGTCACCGTGACAGTGACCAGGTCCTCCTCCCGCCAAATTTACTCAGTTGCCGGAGATAAAACGGTGCCCGTGGATCTCCCTGTGAGTTTGGAAATGAAAGGCAGTGGCCTTTTCACCTATTCCATTGTGATTGAGGCTGAGCATGACATTTCAGTGGTTTCATTTAATCGGAAATTGTATTCTGTTGCGAGCATGACAGTCTACCCAGTCCATGAGCTTGGCAGTACCTATTACATCATCACACCACCTGGCTCCAAAGTGGCAAGTTACCAGAAAGAACTGGCTGTCATAGCTTGGCAGAATCCTACCCAAGTCACCATTGAAGTGCAAGGCGAAGTCGTCTTCAAGGGACAGTCGTACGGGGCAGGGAGTACCCTCACGGTGCTCCTCAAAGCTTTCCAAGTTCTTCAGTTGCAAAGTGATGAAGACCTGTCTGGCACCAGGATTCAGTCCTCAGCTCCCGTGGCAGTCTTGAGTGGCCATGTCTGCGTCCAGGAAAATTATTACTGCGACCACGTTGCTGAGCAACTTCTGCCTGTCTCCAAGTGGGGGAAGACTTTCATTGTTCCTCCCGTGCCTCTGCAGACTGGTTTTGATATTATCTATGTGGTGGCTTCTCAAAACACACGTGTTGTTTATCAGTCAGGACAGGACAAAGGCTTTCAAGATTTGGTGGCTGGAGAAATTATCCAGTTTCCGCTCCAGTTCCCTAAAGCATTTTACATCTCTGCTGATGTTGGAATCCAGGTTGTTTTGTTTTTCACTGGGATCAAGACCGGGAACATAGGATACGATCCATTTCTCATCAACATTCCCGATGTCAGCAGTTATGGCCTGGCCTACCGTATTTATGGTCTCAGAAAGTTTGATAACCATATCCTTATCGTAGCAAAAAGCTCTGAATCCGTGAGCTGGGATAAATCTGTTGCGGCAGGCGTGCAATGGCAACTGATCCCTGGCTCAGAGTATTCATGGGGAGAATATCACTGGAAAGCTGATATTAACCAACAGTCAATTTTCCTTGAGATTCTTCAAGCTCCATTTGGTGTTTTGGCCTACGGAAACAAGAATTATGAAGGCTACGGCTTTGCTCCATCACCTTTTGGCACACTCGGTAACTAATTGCCCTTTGTATAATAATCAGCACTATGACTCCTATTCTAAGATTCTCTCATAATTATTTCTTTTAGAGTTAGAAGGGTTTCCTCACATGATTGCTAATGCTGTGTCAATGATCTGCCCTCTAATTTCCTCTAAGTTTTCTCCCTGGGCATTTTCATTTTATATTTGGTTTCTTTAATGTTATCAGAGGTTGGATGCTACGTTTGATTTCTTTCACTCTCGGCCATTTTGCAACTTCCCTTGACTTCCTGATCTTAAAAAAAAGGCCTCATAGAGAATTTTTCTAATTTATTTTAAAAAGACAATTATTTATTACATAGAGAAATGTAACAAAAAATAAGGGGGAAAAAAGCAAGATGTAAAGTAGAAGAGGTTTACAAGCACTGTAATGTTTAACTCCCTCCCTCACAAACAAAAATGAAATGATAGCAATGATAAATCTAGAAAATATTGCACATCAGCCTGAAAGCTGAAATCAGGGTTAAAATTGGAAGTCTTCCCTTTGGATTAAAATGAGGCAGAATAACCCAGAGAGGCTGCAGACCGTTGAAGAGAAAATGGGATGTTTTTCTTTAGCCATGGTACTTTGCAGGAGTACCACAGGGCAGGATTAAAAAAAAAATCAAGATGGCAGCCACAATGACGTAATGGAAGCTACATCCTCATCTTGACTTATTTTTTTAACCATGTTCTGCAGTCATGCCTGGTACTTGTTAACTTTGATGTATGACAGGAACTCACAAGTCACCATTAAAAGAAAAATCAGCAAAAGCTGTTCTTTGAGAAACAGTAAATCTGCATCTAAATCAGTGTTTCCCAACCTTAGCCACTTGAAGATGTATGGACTTCAATTCCCAGAATTCTGAGAGTGGAAGTCCACACATCCTCAAGCAACCAAGGTTGGGGAAAAACTATCTAAATGAAGATTTTTTTTCTTTTTAATATAGTGTTGCAGATAGATTTTGATTATTTAAGGGTTGTTGAAAGACATTGAAAGAGTCTGGGTTAGGGGAAGCGATGCCTCATCAGATCAATTAGTGCTCAAATCAGGGAACACCAGCACATTCCATAGTTATAGGCTAGACTGAGAACTTAAAAAAAAACTTTTAAAAAAGATCCTGGGAAAAGATAATGACTTTTGTAGTATTGCTCCCAAAATTATATAGATTTGTCTAAAAAGTCACAAGAACATCAGATTCAAGTCCCTTTTTTAATTATAAGAAGGAAAACTGAACAGAATGTTGAATGAAAAATCTTCATCAGGGTCCAGTCCAAGCCGGGAATAAACAACATGGTGACTGCTTTAGAAAGAAGGTTGCAGTTTATGGAAGAGGAGAGCCAGACAGGAAGATGGCTCTGGAAGAAAAGAGAGAGAGCGCATGTAGGGAGTGGGTTTTTATACCCTCCGGGACTCTGGAGGTTGTTTCCTTTTCCTGTGAGGCTTTGTATTTCCTGTGTCATGTACTTTGACCTGAGTCTGAGTGGGCCCATTTGGCATCTGTGGGTAAATCCTATTATGTCCTGCCTTAGAGTTTGGGTGGGGTATGTAGATTTTAGGTGTCTTTGTCTTCCTAAGCTTCTAGCTGGAGGTCTCCAACCTTCCTGAATGGATTATCACATCGGCATTTCTACAGAGCTGGTTTCTGCTTGGGGGAGGGAGACTTGGGGCTATTAAGAAAAACTGATCCTTTGAGGAAATATAATATTCTGCCCTTTTAATATTTCCTTCTCTGGGAGGGGGGGCTGACTACCCACAAGAATGTCATCTGGCACATATTGCTCATTGTGAAATCTTTTTCTTGAACATTTATCTATCATGCTGAAAAAGTTACAGGGATTTGCAGATCTTCCAGCAGGGGAAAAAAAAATGACCAAATAAACAAGGTTGAAATCATTTCCTGAAAGTCAAATACAGCTTTCAGCACATGCAAGCCGGTTTCTCAAGCTGTACTATATCACTCTGAAAACTTATTTACTTATTAAGCACGCACACACAGAACTATGTTTTCAGAATGATTCCATAGCAAAAAAACAGATGGCTATAATCATTATTCGTATCATCAGTTTACATTTCAGCTCATGCACAAAGCCCAAAACTTTGCCAGGATCATAGCTCCTTAACCCCATCTCAAGAGTGGACATTTCTTGCTTACTCTGAGAGAATGGGAATGATTTGGGAAAGTGTGTGTGAGATTGCAGTGGGTTGTATAGCTGGGGTTGGATCCTATCCTTGGCAGGCCTTACATTTTGTGTCTTTTCCACTTGATATGTGGGGTATTTTCTTATTTTGACATTTGTTCAGGGGCGCAAAGTGTATTTTAGCGACCTCATTGAACTAATGCTTCTCAATCTTAATAATTTTAAGATGTGTGGACTTCAACTCCCACAATTCCTCAGCCAACATGCTGGTTGGGGAATTCTGGGAATCGAAAACCACACATCTTAAAATGGCTGATGTTGAGAAACAGTGCATTAAGGCAAAGGGGTGCGGGGAAACATGAAGTGGAGGGGCTATTTAATCTCGGTTCCTAAATATTTGTGTATTTGTGGCAGTGCTCCAATATAACATAGCATTATGGCCTCCAGGACTGGAGAAAGAGCCATTTCTCCACCACCTTCTGAAATTCCAGGAGAGTTGGGGCCATCCAGTTCTCTGGAGGGAGCAAGGAGCAGAACAAGGTCCAGTTTATGTGGAATCTGAGTAGTCAATTGCAAACGAATGCTGTCCATGCGTGTTTCTCTTCCTATGGAAAGGTACCTTGTTATCTCTAATGTTGCTGGGATTCCTTCTGCTTCTTTTGATCATTGTTTTGCTTAGCTCCGGTCCCAGTCCCAGATCCTGTCCAGTTGACCTGCCCCGAGAACAGCCACTACCTATCCTGTGGAAATGCCTGTCCTGCAACATGTTCAGACCGAACTGCTCCATCCAGATGTAAAAATACCTGTGCAGAAGTCTGCCAATGTGACGAAGGCTACCTCTTCAGCGGAGAGAAATGTGTTCCCCAGGAGAGTTGCAACTGCACTTACAAAGGTGTGACCTACAGAGCAGGAGAGCAGTTTTGGGCAGACGAAAACTGCCAGTCCCATTGCAGGTGTGATAACAGTTTAGGCAGAACTGTGTGTGAGAAGTCTTCTTGCAAAGCCAAGACGAAGTGCATTGTGGTGAATGGTGTTCGTGGTTGTCACGCCACTACCTACAGTACCTGCATTGCATATGGGGATCCACATTACCTTACCTTTGATGGAACCAAATATGATTTTATGGGAAGTTGTGTGTATCAGATGGTGGGTGTCTGCTCCAAGAACCCAACCCTCATCCCGTTTTTGGTCACAGTGGAGAATGACATCCGAGGCAATAAGGCTGTGTCCTTTACCAAAGCAGTAACCTTGGAGGTTTATAACATGACCATCAGCCTGAGCAAAAGTGCCCCACGTCGGATTGAGGTACGGTGGTTGAACACTGGAGAAGCACGGGAGAGGTGTAAATTTGGTATTTGGGACTGCTTAAAATACTCTGCAGAAGCACGTCCAGTCTGTTTCATGCATTTCTCATTTTTCCTATATAAGGAGACATTGGACAATTTTTAGAGCAAAGTTCAAGAAAGTGCTTTAGCGCTACTTTGGAAAATGGAGAGAAATATTACCACAGATATGGACTTTTGCTGTTTCTATGGGGGGAAAAGATGAATCCTTCAAACCATTTACTGACGTTCTTCTGTTACAGAAAATGCTTATGAAAACTACTCCCATTCCTGGTTCTTCTTAATTTTGTAACAAGAAATTTACTTAAAAGTGATTTTACAAGGCTGTAGTTTATGCAGAATATGCCAACTTTTTGTTTGATGACTCCAAGAGAGAGGAGAGAATACTAAGTGTAGGGGTCCTTGGTGCCCTCCGAGCTTGGCTGTTTACTTGTAGACATTTCACTATCCAAACTAGATAACATCCTCAGTGCTAATTGTTACCTAGTTTGGGTCATGAAACATCTGCAAGAAAACAACCAAGCTCAGAGAGCACCAAGGACCCCTCAGTTTAACCTTGAGCTACAAGTATTTTCATTTATCAGAATACTAAGTGCCAATGAAATAGTTTTTATGTGGCCAATTAATTAATTAATTAATGACATCAGGGCCTCCCTTTCTGTATCCTTGTACCAGAAGGCAACTTTAATGCAGGCGATAACCCTGCAGGTAATATGCAACCATGCCACAGAAATCTGCTGATGCTAGGTTTGGTCTGATAAAAGCATAGTAAACAGTTAGCCAAATCCTACAAACACTCAGCAAAAGATCAATCCTGGCTGGAGAGATGAATATCTGACAGTTTTCATACGATAAGGTATCTTCTTCTCTATTATGATAGAGCAAAGGTGAGCAAAACCTAGAAAGCAATTCATAAATTCTGCATTGGTTCCACAGCTAATCTTAAATCATTTCCCCTCTAGCAATTTAAAGCATTTTCTTGAGACATCCAACTCTCATTGAATCAATGTAAAAGGCTATATAGCGCTTAAGTGGTGGTTGGGTGATGCCATAAAGACATTGTAAGTCACTAGTGAAGCAATGGCTTAAATCCTCTTTAGGATCCCATTTTCTGAATTTGCTAAAAGCCCCTGGATGGTGTCTCTTCTTTGTCTTTTAAGGTCAATGGAGTTTTACTGGATTTACCCTTTTCTTACGAAAATAAACTGAATGTCTACCGGAGTGGGGTCCATGGCATCATTAAAACTGATTTTGATTTGACAGTTACTTTTGACTGGTATAGTCATTCCAGGGTTATTCTTCCCAGTACGTATGCCAATTCGGTCTGCGGACTCTGTGGCAACGCCAACCAGAATCCTCACGATGACTTTGACATGCAGGATGGAAGTCAAACCAGCGATATAACACAATTTGCAAACAGTTGGAAGGTGAAGGATGTCCCTGGGTGTACTACAGGATGCACCAGTAAATGCCTACAATGCAGTGCCGCTGAGAAACGAACCTACCAAGCTGAACATTATTGTGGGATCCTCACCAAAAGAAATGGACCATTTGCAGCCTGTCACAGGACTATTAACCCAAACAAATTCTTTGAAGATTGTGTCTTTGATGCCTGCACATACAAGGGACATCCAAATGTTCTTTGTGAGGCCATCGCTACTTTTGCAACAACCTGCCAAGCTCAAAATATCCAAATTAAGCAATGGCGATCAAACTCCTTTTGCAGTATGTATAATTTTTATAAATTTTTGTGATGGGGGTTTCTTTCTAATTAAGTCTTGGGGTTTTACTATTCCAAAGCATGAAACATGAACAATGGTATATAAATTACAGGAAGATACAGTCCAGCTAAATCAATTCTACAATCTAGAGAGGCATCTGAAATCGATGAAACTTTAATAATATTAATTCCATTCTTCTTTCCATCAAATCTCAATTTTTGGGAGTTATAAATATCCAAACAGAATAATTAAAATTTTTAAACCACTGCTGTTTAAATATAAAGCAGTTACTGTGTCACTTAGATTTTCCATTATACTGGGATCTATTTAACAACCAGAATTTTGGAGAACATTTTTCTTTCTTCATAGTCTTATCTCTCATGTTAAAATCTGGTAAATGGAAATAGTTGGTTATTTGTATATTTTAATGATTTAATTGAATTACTGGATCATTTTATCCATAGCCCACAGCTAAAATATCTGAAGAAAGAGCATATTTAATATTTTGATGCTATGCAAAATGCCACAGGAAACAGCCTTTTTGAAAGACGTTTCTTCTAGAATTAGTGATGAAGAGAAAGGCTTTTTTTTCTTACACATTCCCAGTTCATCGCATCTTTATCCCATTTGTACTGTTCCAGACACTTAAGGCTTCAATAGAGGAGACAGGAGACGCTGTTCTAAGTCTTACTTGAAATAAGCAACATATATTTCTCAGCAAACATTATTAGGCTGCAAGGGAGAAATGCTATTTTTTTTTGCTCTAATTAGTGCAGGAAGAGAAGTTCCCTTCATTTACAAGTTGGATAGAGAGCTCTCTAAGCATAGAAAGGGAAGCGAGGCAGTAATGCTTGTCCTGCACTAGAAGGATTGGATATATAGTTTTTATAAAGGTAAAGGTAAAGGTTCCCCCTCACATGCGTGCTAGTCGTTTCCAACTCTAGGGGCCGGTGCTCATCTCCGTTTCAAAGCCGAAGAGTCAGTGCTTGTCCAAGGACGCCGGCATGACTAGACGCCAAAGGCGCACAGAACGCTGTTACCTTCCCACCGTAGTGGTCCCTATTTTTCTACTTGCATTTTTACATGCTTTCGAACTGCTAGGTTGGCAGAAGCTGGGACGAGTAACAGGTGCTAACTCTGTTACCCGGCACTTGGGATTCGACCCGCCAAACTGCCGACCTTCTGATCGACAAGCTCAGCGTCCTAACTCACTGAGCCACCGCGTCCCTACGATAGTTCTTATAAATAAGTATAAATAAAAAGGATCATGAACATGAACCCTCCCCTTCCCCCCCACATAATAGATGTTTCCAAAATCATGGAAGCCTATATAGGTCAGCTTTCCCCATTTTGAAATCCATGCACAAGATATGGGAATGGGTGGGATAGGGAGCCATCTATTTATTCATTTTTTATTATTTATGTTGTTGTTGTTAGTTGCGAAGTCATGTCCGACCCATCGCGACCCTATGGACAACGTTCCTCTAGGCCTTCCTGTCCTTTACCATCTTCTGGAGTCCATTTAAGCTCACACCTACTGCTTCAGTGACTCCATCCAGCCACCTCATTCTCTGTCGTCCCCTTCTTCTAGTGCCCTCAATCTTTCCCAGCATTAGGCTCTTCTCCAGTGAGTCCTTCCTTCTCATTAGGTGGCCAAAGTATTTGAGTTTTAGCTTCAGGATCTGGCCTTCTAAAGAGCAGACAGGGTTGATCTCCTCTAGGACTGACCGGTTTGATCGCCTTGCAGTCCAAGGGACTCGCAGGAGTCTTCTCCAGCACCATAGTTCAAAGGCCTCAATTCTTTGGTGCTCAGCCTTTCTTATGGTCCAACTTTCACTGCCATACATTGCAACTGGGAAGACCATAGCCTTGACTATACACACTTTTGTTGACAGGGTGATGTCTCTGCTTTTTAGTGTGCTGTCTAGATTTGCCATGGCTTTCCTCCCGAGGAGCAAGCGTCTTTTAATTTCTTGGCTACAGTCCCCATCTGCAGTGATCTTGGAGCCCAGGAAAATAAAATCTGTCACTACCTCCATTTCTTCCCCATCTATTTGCCAGGAATTGAGAGGGCCAGATGCCATGATCTTGGTTTTCTTAATGTTTAGTTTCAACCCAAGTTTTGCACTCTCCTCCTTCACTCGCAACAAGAGGCTCTTTAGTTCCTCTTCACTTTCTGCCATTTATATCCCACCATTATTGTTTGTACAAATAACTCAAGACAGTGAGATATTCACCACACCTTCCTCCTCTTATTTTCCCAACAATATAACCCTCTGATGTGGCTTGGACTGAGAGAGAATGACTGCTCTGAAGTCACCCAGCCAGATTCCATGCCTAAGAAGAGATTGGAACTCTCAGTCTCCTGGTGATTGGCTCAAAGTCAGCCAACTGGCTTTCATGCCACTTGAATTCATGCTCTCTTGCTTTCTAACCTGGTGCCTTAACCTATTAGTGATAGGCCTCAAAATATTTGGGAACCCGAGCAACATATGGATGGGTCAAAAATAATATAACTTCATGGCTCTTAAATTCAATACTTGGAATGCTGTTTTGACAAGCTGTCTCATCAACCATCTCTTCCAGGTTTTTCCTGTCCACTTAATTCTCACTATGAATTGTGTGGGAATGGCTGCCCTTCCACCTGTCACAATTTTGTCACTCCCAGTTTTTGTGATGTTCCATGTACTGAAGGGTGCTTCTGTGACTCTGGATTCATCCTCAACGGGGATGAGTGCGTCCATGTTGCTGAGTGTGGTTGTGTGCATGAGGGCAGGTACTACAAAAAGGGAGCAGAGTTCTACCCTACAAACACTTGTCAGGAGAAGTGTCGTTGTATGGACAATGGTGCTGTTGACTGCCACCAGTTTTCCTGTGGGAGTTATGAGGAGTGCAGGGTGGAGAATGGCATCCAGGGCTGTTACCCTGTTGGTTATGGAACAGTGACAACCTCCAGTGGATTCCATTATATTACCTTTGATGGGAAGACTTTTGATTTTCCCGGCTCCAGCTCTTACATCTTAACTCAAATAACTGACAAAGATAATCAGAAGGTGAAGTTTTCTGTAGTGGTGGAACATGAGAAGGCTGATAATGAATCTTTAATTGAAATAACATCAGTTGTTACCTACATACATGGATATACTATTGTTCTGGAGAGAGGAAAGAAGTGGCAAGTTAAGGTAAGTGCCTAAATTATTAACTTATGATAATATCTCTTTGTGAGCAACTACTGTATATGAAAAATAATGTGAACAGTAACTATAATTTCTCTGTATTAAACCTTTAATTTTTTTAGTTTAGGTTCTATACTTTCCTCCTTATTCCTTAAAAAAAACCCAAAATAGCATTCAATGGATTTATGGCAGTGGTCTTCAAACTTGGTCCTTTTATGACTTGTGGACTTCAACTCCCAGAATTCCTCAGCCAGGCATGCTGGCTGAGGAATTCTGGGAATTGAAGTCCACAAGTCATAAAAGGGCCAAGTTTGAAGATCCCTGATTTATGGCAATGGATGGAAACTAATCAAGGAGAGCAGAAACATAAAGCTAAGGAGAAATTTCCTAACAGTTAGAACAATTAATTAGTGCGACGACTTGCCTCCAGAAGTGGGGGGTGCTCCAAAACTGGAGATTTTTAAGAAGAGGTTGGCCAACCATTTGTCTGAAAAGATATAAAGTTTCCTGCTTAAGCAGGGTTGTACTAGAAGACCTCCAAGGTCCCTTCCAAATTTGTTATTCTGCTATGTATCAGACTATGAAGAAGATGATCCCTTCTGTGCAATTCCAGATCCGAGACTTTATGTTATGCTTTTTTCTCTATGTGCTGCAATGGATGCTGATGTTGGATTTGGGAGAGAATGATTCAAACATTACGTCAGTGTTTTTCAACCTTGGCAATTTTCAAATATGTGGACTTCAACTCCCAGAATTCATACTGGCTTGGGAATTCTGGGAAATGAAGTCCACACATTTGAAAGTTGCCAAGGTTGAGAAACACTGCATTACACTATAGCAGTGATAGTAAACCTTTTAGAGATCGAGTGCCTAAAAACCAGCCCCTCCCCATCCTGCCTGCTCTGCCCCCACTCCACCCCGCCCACCCCTGCTCCGCCCCCCCACCCTCTGCCCCCCCCACCCGCAGGGCCACTCACCGCCTCCCCGGTCCACTGCAGATCGCCCAGGTGGCCCAGCAGCGCCATGGCACCTACGCACTCCATCCACACCCCGCGGCATCAACTGCTCATGATGGGGCACAAGGGTGGAGTCTTGTCCCTGCTGCCCAGCTGCCATGTCCTTGGCTGCACTTCTCTGCGCGGGCCGTGCCCAGGGCGACTCTCCTCCAGGGGGACTGCTGGTGAGGAGGCAGCCACAAGGGAAGGCAAGGCTGGGGTGATGGTGCGCATGCCCACAGAGAGGGGTTCCGAGTGCCGCCTCTGGCATGTGTGCCATAGGTTTGCCACCACTGCACTATAGCTAAAAGCTATATTTTGTGAAAGCTCTGTTTTCATCGACTGAGTTCCATTCCTAGATGGCAATATGTGCCCCCTTCTATTCTATTAATTGCCAGAGGAATTCATGTTAATCTGCCATGTACCTGCAAATTTATAGCAAATAATTCATTCTCTATTCTTGTTTCCTTGTTCAAGGTAGAGGACGAGCTTTACAATCTACCATTTAGCAGAGATAATGGAAAACTTTGGATCAATCAAGAAGGGAATAATAATATTATCCAGTCTTCTGAAGGTTTCAAAGTCATTTATGACACCGCCAACTATGTCGAAGTTTTTGTGCCTACGATCTACCAAGAACAGACATCTGGACTTGGTGGCAATTTCAACAATAACTTTGATGATGATTTTATGCTGCCTGATGGAACTCTCACCTCAAGTCCAGATGACTTTGGAATTTCATGGGAAGTCCCCACAATTGGGGGCATCTGCTCTGAGAACTGTGTGCAGAAATTCCCTGCTTATGATGAGGCCCGAGCTTCACAATATGAAGATGACAGATACTGTGGCCTCATCACACTTGAGTCAGGCCCATTCAAAGACTGTCATTCATTTGTGAGTCCTGCAGAGTTCTTTCACAGCTGCCTGTATGACATGCAAGTTGGTGGTGAGGGAGCTCTCTGTCAAAATCTTCAAGCTTACACAGCTAAATGTCAAGCAGCTGGAGCCAAAATTGATGACTGGAGAACAACTATCTCTTGTCGTAAGTTTATAAAATGGGCTTCCTTTAGAAAGGGAAATACTGTAATTTGAGCTAGGTTTAAATTAATCTGGTCCCAAGGCTATGGTGAGTCGAGAAGCAAACTTGGCAGAATGCCTCTTACAGATACTTTAAGAAACTCCCAGTTCAGTTGAGATAAATTCTTCATATCTAGCCTCCTTGGATGATAATCCCCAGCTGTTAAAAATTATCTTTCTTGCCAGTTTTTCTTGCAAGAGATTCTGCTTCTCCTTTTCTGGAGCTCTAGACAAAGCTTAATCCTGTGCTACTTTCTTCTAATGTCAGATCACAGAAGGAGTGAGAAAAGTAGCATGAATTGTAGACTATATTCCCAAATCCATTTCCAAGTGTTATCTTTTGATACGTCCATTTCAGATTTATTCAGTAATCGGTTTCTTGTTGACTCTGTGTTAGCAATTATTATATGAGAAAAAGTTCCACTTGGTGCAGTGAATTTAGGTAATCTATTGTGATACAGAAAAAACAGCTTCTAGAGTGCTAAAGCTTTGTCCTGTCTATATTTTTATTCAGTGCCATAAGGAAAACATTTGGTAAATTTTTTTCTCCTTTTACCTCTTCAGCTCTCCTCTGTCCAGCTAATAGTCACTATGAGACATGCATTAGAGCCTGTGATTCCAGCTGTGCCAGCTTCTACACTACAGTGCAGTGCACTAAGAATTGTTTTGAAGGTTGCCGGTGTAATGATGGCTACATGTTTGATGGGGATGCATGTGTACCTCTGGAAAAGTGTGGCTGTACCCATAATGGACTCTATTTGAAGGTAAGTTAGGGCAGCCCGGTCAATTTGTTTTGAATCCTGGTGACCGCATAAATATAAGAGAAGAAGTGGCAGAATCTGGGGGTGGAATTAAAAGGGGCGTCAGCCTAGAATCCCTTCATAGCCATAAGAGAACTAATTCCAACCTCCCTTGAATACCACTGATCCTTAACACCCAAGGAGCTGTTAACTGTTATTTGAGAAGGTTCTTGTGCATAGGATGTAATTGGACTTTCATGTGTGGACCTGATCTTTCAGACCTCACCACAGATTAGATTTTTCTACATGACAATCTATCCCTAACATGTTCTTTCAGGCCTTCCAGTGGTATCCCAGTTAAGAGTCTATTTAATTTTCTTCCAGGAAAGTACCTTATAGCGGACTTGTCCATGATATTTTATGATGTAAAGGCTACTTGATGTACTGACAGTTTTTAGTTCATTAAACTGACAACTTTTTAGTCACTTGGAAAAAGCCCTACTACGTTCATTCATTTAATGTTAACAAGTAGCGGAGAAAAAGGTTCCTGTCCGTTTCATGCAAAGATAGGTCAGATATGCATGAAATATATTCATCTCATGTATCAAGTAGAGAGGCGTGGCATTCACTGGGTGACATAAACTAAAATTTTGTTGGACTGTTGGACAAAATGAGGGGATGTTATTTAAGCAGCTTGGGCTAACGAAGGGATTGGTATGGGCAGGTGACTGTCAATTCTACTTTACACATTATGAATAACATAGAAAGTTGTTTAATAGAACTCTAGAACTGAAAATTGAGGCACCATCTTACTTCCTTAAGCACGTAATAGTGTCATTTTATCAATTCAAAAGAAATGTTTTAGAATGCCAAATGGTTAGAAGCAGCCACATGTCTGAATTCCTGAAAAGGAGACGAAGACAAGTGACTGAATGAAAGGCAGAGGTGATAATGTCCCCAGTCTAAAAAGAGGCAAGGGGTGGGGGTTTTGCATTGTGTTTTGTTCATTAAACAGGAAGTCTTTGACTTACAACTATAAATGAGATCAGAATTTATGTTGCTAAGCGAGGCGGTTGTTAGGAGAGCAGCGGTCACTTTTATGACCTTATTTTGGCCATAGTTGTTAAATGAATCACTGCAATATTTAAATGTGGTCATTAAGCAAATCTGACTTCCCCCATTGGCTTTGTTTGCTGGAATCTGACTGGGAAAGTTGCGAATGATGTTTACAGGACCCCAGGATGCTGCAAGTGTTGTAAATTCATGCCGGTTGTCAACCATCTGAATTTTGAACACCTGACTGTGGGGAGAATGTGGTGATGGTCATGAGTGCGAGGATTGATCATCCTCACTTTTTTTTTAATGCTATTGTAACTTCAGCAGTTGCTAAACAAATGGTCGTAAATTCTGGACTACCTGCATATAGATCTGCTTTGCCTAATTTTGGAATCACATTTTCATATCTTGAATATATAGAGATTGTTCCAAGGGCAATTTCCGAAGGAATGGCTGTTATATTTACCATTTGGAAAAACCCCAGACAGGAATAAATGCTATGTAAAACTGAGAAATTCCTCCCCACTCCAAGATGGGGTTGGGTTGTCATGTCAATAGCACCAGCACTAAGACTTATATACTGCTTTACAGTGCTTTAGAACAGGTTCCTCAACCTTGGCAACTTTAAGACTTGTGAACTTCAATGTCCAGAATTCCTCAGCCACTGGTTGAGGAATTCTGGGAATTGAAGTCCACAAGTCTTAAAGTTGCCAAGGTTGGAGACCCCTGCTTTCAAGCACTCTCTGAGTGGTTTACAAATGTCAGCCTGTTGTCCCCAACAATTTGGGTCCTCATTTTAATGACCTCGGAAGGATGGAAGGCTGAGTCAACCTTGAGTCGGTCAGGATCAAACTCCTGACTGGGAGGCTGCAGTAGTTAGTCTGCACTCTAACCACTTCACCACCTTGGCTCATTGTAGCTATTGTACAAAGAGACTTAATATTATGTAACATCCAAATTTTTTCTATCCCAGTGTTTCTCAACCTCAACAGGTTTAATATCGATGGATTTCAATTCCTAGAATTCCACAGCCAGCATAAATGCCATTCTGATAAAAGGCCTAGCTGTGTGTAAGTCTAGTAACTCTTCCTTGTTTTTCTCATATCTTCTGCCACTGGTGGATTATCCTAATAGGCTGGAGAAAGCATCTTTTCAACCAACTGCACCGAGAAATGCAGCTGTCAGGCTCCTGGTCAAATCACCTGTGAGGAAACTGCATGTCGGAGTGAAGAGATATGCGTTCTCCAAAATGGTGTGCGTGGCTGCGAGCGTAGAGAAGGCCAGTGCAAAATTTCCCCAGAGGCCCAGCTTGTTTCTTTTGACGGAACTTCAGCAAGATGGAACTTCTGTGGTGGGGTTTATGACGTGTCCTCTCTGTGCGATCAGAATGATCCCTCCTGGTTCAGGGTATCTGTGAACATCGGAAAGGACTGTGAAGATAACCTGTCAGTGGTCAAGGCTGTTCATCTTTCCTCTGGAGAGGCAGTCATTACTCTGAAAAAGAACAACCGGATATGGGTAAGTTAGAAGGCTGGGAAGAGCATCAAGCAGCTCTTAAGTCAAGCAGTAAATTGCACCCAGCATCCTTGAAAGCTGCTTTCCTTCTCGCCTTCATCTTCTATCACCAAGTCTGCTAATTAGCTGAAATCTGCTCCACTTCAGTGTTTCTGATGTTTATGCGTTATTCCATTCCTTTGATTGATTTTGCGATTTCTCCAACAACCACAAAACAAACATTAGAAAACATCTACATTCATGATCAACAATATGCATATTTTTGCATGCAAATTTCACATTTTTCCAATACCTTGAAAAATATATCCCCCATAATCATTTCTATCGGCATTTCCCCCCCCCAGTTATACCTTTCCTTGTATGGATTTTTGGGGAAAGAATAATGGATTTGAGCAGAAAGATTGTTGCAGTCGTACACAATAATAGCACCAAACTGTGTTTTATTCCCATGTAAATTAAAGACCAATTTCTTTGGATCCTTTCCCTGTCCTCAGATTGTTTTAACTTTTTATTAGCTTACAGGAGGATGGACTATTTATTTATTAAATTTATATGGCCACCCCCAATCACACACAGGTGAGTTCGAGTAACTTACAACAGAGGTCCCCAACCTTTTGGGCACCAGGGACCGATTCCATGGAGAAAGGTTTTTCCACAGATCAGAGAGTGCGTGGTTTTGTGTGCTGTCTACATCCCACGGATGGTGCTTTGCTTGTTTGTTTGGCCTGGTTGCTGGCATGCTATGGCCCTGTACCAGTCCATGGATTACAACATTAAAAATCACAACATAAAAATGATAACTCCTCCAGTGGCAGCAGCAACATAACCAAATCAACCGCTTGATTGACTCCATATCCAATTGCGATCCACAGGCCCGCTGAGAAAACCGTCATTTCAGGGCCTTTCAGAAAAGCAACCAACCATACCTCCAGGGAAATGATGTTCCATAGAGAGGGGCCCACCACTGAGAAGGCCCTTTCTTGTGGTACCACCAGATGTACATCCCTAGTAGATAGGATCTATAACATACACTGCCTTCCTATCCTGGTGGTCCAGGTGGATGCAATGGGAAAGAGATGGTCTTTCAGATAGCAAGGGCCCAAGTTATAGCTGATCATAGCTGCTCTTAAATCCCACTGAGGGAATCCTACAACACCTATCACAATTAGCAAGAGTCAGCAGTATTTTTGGTTTGTGTGAGTGTAGAAATATATACGTGGCTAGAAATATACGTCATGGTTCCAATAGATGAGACCAAAAGAAAATAAGAACTCTGAGGCATTTGCTTTCCTCAAAGAACTATTTTAATGGCTACATAATATTGGCATGAAGAAAGGTGAAACCAAGACTGGAAGTCTCCCCCAAAAAAGTTACAAAGTAAAACTTAAACTCCCCTCCCACCAAATATGTAATAAATCACATTCTCCACTGAACACCTTTGGCGGGCTCTCTAACGGTAATTCTAGCCGCCAAACACTTGAATAATTTGACCTTGGTCCCCATAAGAAAGTTATTGTTTTGTCTGGAACTAAAGAATGCATTTTCCCTCCCCCCAAAGTTGTGTCAAGCCAAAAAAATGAAGAAGAAAAATGGCTGCGACCAAAAGTAGTTTCGTAGGTTTGACAATATACAAATATTGTAAACCAAATCCTAAATACAGCTTAATTTTTTTACGATTCCACCCCCAAGCTTGAGAAAAACCAAATCTGCCCCTCTTCCATACATGCGATATGTCCTGACCTTTTCTCATTGCTGTCCATCCCATCATTTCCTTGTCTTCCCTGAAAATATTAAATTCTGCCTTTGGCTATCAAAATATTCTAAACCCCCAGATTACTCACTCTAGCCTAGGAGATAGCCATCTGCCATTGTATATGACTTAAAAAAAACCCAACAAACTTATTTAATATAAAGTTGGGCAGCTTCTGATGAATCCCATGTCGGCAGGCAGCTTTTTCACTCTGTACGTACATAAATTTCAGGATTGGAAATGTTATATTCCTGATGGCTTGCTGGGCTTTCTCAGAATGGCTTTTAACGTCCCAAATATTTTATGTTTCCTAGGTGAATGGACGGTCAGTAAACCTGCCACACAAAGTCTCCAAACGTCTGACTTTAAGCAAGGATCAAGATGGGATTGTGATTGACTGGGCTTCTGATGTACAAGTTCATTTTTCTCTTGATGGTGGGGTAACAGTGAAAGTCAAGGATATTCCTCCAGAGAAGCTATGTGGACCATGTGGGAACTTCAATGGAGACCCCACAGATGACCGGAAATTGCCAAATGGGGAATCTGAGAACACGGCTGAGGTTCTCTATGCTTGGAAGGCCGAGGACTTTTAAAGCGGTAAGGTATAATTCTAGCAAAAATCTTGCCAGGTCTTTAAAAAGAAATAGCATTATTGGACTTGCATTGGGGACATCAGGCAATCTAGGATTATAGGCTAAGCTAGGATTTGAAAAATTGCATCAGAGGAGAACATCAGCAAACCAGGTTTTTTTTTAAGTTGCCAGCTGGTGTTGACTCAAGAGGGTCTTTAACTTTTATCCTGTCTAATAAAATAACTGAAAGCAGATGAAAAATGTTCTGTGCACTTTGTATCTACATTTACATAAAATAAAATATAGCATTGGTTCCTGAGTTAGTTGAAGGTCAGACTGGGAAGCGTTGAAGGTGCTTTTTCCCCCCCAGATCTGCATGGCAGAAGATTAAATAGGGTAATCAACTGCCTTCCTTGGACACACAGATATAATGAATATATGAAATTTGTCAGTTCCCTAGTCAAATTTAAGTTTGCTGCATCTGTTGCAGTGAGTTAAATAAGCCATTTCTTAATTAAGTTTCCTAACAGAGCAAAACCTGTTTTTATTTTGTAATGCCTTGTTTAATGAACCTTAAATTAACAGTCATTCAGCCAACAATTAAAAGTACTAATCAAATTAAGTGCTCGTTGCCACTTGATGAATAATGTACAATAATTATAAGTGGAATAATCATGCAGCACAAAATTATCATTTATAGGATTGCATCAGTTTTCAGCTTTGCTGTACCTTAGCATGTTAGTCTCCATTCTTAACTTGGTCTGTTATTCTGTCCTATTGCAGATAGATAATGTTTGTACCAAGCTAGGAAGCCAAAGGGTAAAGCCAAAATTTACAAGTTATTTAGACCTCAAAAACTAATTGCTACTTTGGTGGTTCCCTTGTTGAATGTCTTCTCCAATGAGTTTCAACTCAGTACTGCTGATTGATCTATTAAAGAAGGATCATTACTTCTTAATAGGGCCATCACCACTGAGGTAATCACAGCTGGTTGTGAGTTCTAATTGATTTACTTGATTAAGGTGGGGCAATTTAATCGACTTTCAACCTAAATTTGCACATGAATGATGCAAAAGAAGATAAAACTTTTGGGTAGATGATGCACACATCCCCATAGGCCATCACAATTGGTTCTCTAACACAGGGGTCTTCAAACGTAGCCCTTTTATGACTTGTTGATTTCAACTCCCAGAATTCCTGGCATACGGGCTGAGGAATTCTGGGAGTTGAAGTCCACAAGTCATAAAAGGCCCAAGTTTGAAGACCCCTGCTCTTAACACAACAAAGTCCAGATATTTTGGTTGACATCAGTCTTCGTTCTTGATTGGCCATACTGACTTTTAAGGCCTATCATCCATTGAGTTCCAAAATCTATATAAATTTTCATCAACATACTAGGTATTTTTAAGGTAATCCCAATGTTCTCTAATGAATTACTAATAAATGTCCACTTATTACTTTATGCCTTGCAGAAATTGGATGAGTTATTCCCACTGAGTTTTATCGATGGGCTCATTGATTTTGTGAATTGATTTTGCAATTTTGCAAATAGCCTTGAAACCATCCGAGAAAGGGCAGCATGTGAATATTTGCTGCTTTCCTTTACTAACGCATTTTAATATCTTAGCAACCAAGGATGAATTTCTAATGACAGAAGTTGTAAGATGATAATCTTAAACCATAATGTGCAGAATGCAGATGCTTACCTATGAAGGGCGAGAGCTGTTAGTGCCATATAATAGCAGTATGCTCTTCCAGTCACTATATTGATTGCCAATATGCTTCAGAGTGCAGTTCAAAGTGCTATTTTTTAACCTCTCAAGCTTATAAGATCTTGGTGCTTTTTTTTAATCTATGCAGGACCACCTGCTTCATGGAGAACCAACCTGTTCAGTGTGTTCTGCCTTAGAGGGGCATATCACTTTAATCCAATGAGATGTGAAGAGTGAGGGGAAGAGCATGCTGCATTTCCACTGATATTCTGGTGAACTATATGGTACCTTCCATTGCACTTTCTGGAGGATATCCAGACAAAGCTCTTTTATGATAGAATGCTTTTCAGAAACGTCTAGAAATGATCAGATGACAGGGTTTGTTTGTTTTTCCTTTTGCTGTGGTGGTGATATGTTCTTTATTTTATGGATTTTACATATTGTAGACTGCCGGGGAGGGGTGAAAATTTGACTGTGTATAAGTATCACAATATGAATGAATAAAGGGACGAATTATGCCAAACACAGATGAGGGACTTATTTTTAAAACAATGTATTTGCTGTAGGCTATAAAAACAATGGTCCTATAAAATGTTCTTGCATATTTCTGTCAAGGTCATTTCCCTTATTCCCTACATTTCAATATAATTTAAACAAAGAAATGACATCTTTAATTTTTCTTCTGACTTTGTTCACTATTTTTTTTTTGGGCAATGCATCCATGACAGGACATTCAAAAGTTAAGTTTAAGGATCCTGGTAGAGCAGTAAATACTATAAGGTCCTGTTTGAGAATTATATTAGGAATGAAGATTAAATGTTCAGATTGTTTCATTCTGTTCTTCTGAAAACAAACACAGTAAACTTTTCTTTTAAAAAAGTTTTATTGATTTTCTAATTTTACATTTAAATGTTTAAAAAGCTGAGTTAATCAATAATTCAATAATGTACAAATATCTTTAGTAGAAGTCTCAAACTACTACATTTCCTCTCTTTTTCCCCTTAGTATTTGCTGTCTCATGTTTAAACTAATACAATTCTTATTATATCAATTAAATAAAAATAACTTTCTTACATTTATCAATACTTTTTAGTTTATACATATCCTGGTTATTTTATCATTCAGTCTTTATAGACAACCAATGTCCTAATTAGTTTTTCTTAATTTTTAGTTTCCCATTAATATTTAAGTTTAACATTTAATATTTATAATTTCCAAGTTTTAAATGACATTTAAACATTTCTGCATTATCACAGTTTATGGAATGAAAAAGATAGGGTTTTTCAGCTTCCCATAGAAACAGTTGGCACGTCCAAGTTTTCATTGCAAGATGCATCATGGTTAGCTTGCAAAGGTCAGTAGCCTTCTCTCCATTCCCTGCTTCCCTGCCCATATAATTCCCATTAAGCTGTATGGGAAAAACCCACTAGGCTTCATGTACTGATGATGTTTCTCTAATTCTACATTTATCTTCAGTGGGAATCAGTCATCCCCTATCAAATATTATTATTTGAACAGTGGAGCCACCAAATGCAAAAGTTCTTCGATGGACATTTTGAGAAGTATAGCGTGGAGAGAGATGTCCAAGGCTGCCACCCTGTGGAATATGAAACAACTATAGCATCTAGTGATGTTCATGACATTCTCCTCTATCTTCCCAAGATTTAAATTCCTCAGCTCTTGCCATACAGAAGGTAGCCAATGTCTGCAGCTAGTAATCTCTGCATTGTTGTTTTGAAGAGAGGAGTGAAATTCAATATTCTTATAAATATCAATCACATTACATGTCAGCTCAAGTCTGGGAGCTGGGGAGGGGGGGTTTAACTGGTGTGAAAAATGTCAGCTGATTATCAGCGGTATGGATTTGTGCTTGCCCAGAAATGATTTCCCTACTGACATTCTCTGACATTTTTGCAGATGAAGAATCCGATATTCCTTGAATTCTTTCCTTAAGGTCTAACAACACAATTCAGGGAGCATGGTGGCTCACTTTGTGGGAGTTTAGCAAGCCCATGTTCGAGTCCCGAGTGCTGCTGTGGGACAGGGTTGAGCTCCGCTCCCATCTTGCAGCTAGAGATATGAAAGGAGTTCCCAACTGGACGTCCTCCAGGCAACAATGATGTCACCTGCTAATCCTTTCAACCTGGAAATGCCTTGGTGCTTCTGACATGAGTGCTTTGCTACAACACACCTCTTCTCACTTCTTACTTGGGAATGGTGATTGAGGACCATGGTCTTCCATGATTAAATCACCCAGGGGACAATGTGCATTTAGCCTGAAGCTTCCTGTGGCACCTGATGGGCTTTGGTTTCTACTTGCTTCAGGGTTTGGGATAATTAATGCCCATGCAGAGAAAAGTTCATGAGACAAAGTTCATTAAAAGCAAAAAGAACCTAACTTCTTTTTGAGGGAGACTTTAATAAAAAATACTCCAAGAAAGTAAAATAAGGAACTAATGCACACTAGAGCAGTTAGCAAGCTTTGGTACCCCACACACCAATTTCTAAATTCTAAGCCTTAAATGTCATGGCTGGCTAAGGAAGTCTGAGGGTTGTCCATATATATAGTTGTCATGGTTGAGAAACACTGATCTACACATATAATCAATCAGAATTGGAGCTGGAAGGGATCTTGGAGGTCTTCTAGTCCAATCCCCTGCTCAAGCAAAAAACCCAATACCATTTCAGACAGGTGGCCGTCCAGTCTTTTCTAAAAAACCACCAGTGATGGAGTACCCACAACTTCTGAAGGAAAGCCATTCCACTGATTAACTGTTCCCACTGTTAGGAAGTTTCACCTTAATTCCAGATTGCTTCTCTCCTTGATTAGTTTCCATCCATTGTTTCTTGTCCTGCCTTTTATTATTAATATTAATATATTTATTTCTTATAAATAAAAGGTAAAGGTTCCCCCGCACATGCATGCTAGTTGTTTCCGACTCTAGGGGCCGGTGCTCATCTCCGTTTCAAAGCCAAAGAGCCAGCGCTTGTCCAAGGATGTCTCCGTGGTCAGGTGGCTGGCATGGCTAGACGCCAAAGGCGCACGGAACGCTGTTACCTTCCCACCAGAGTGGTTCCTATTTTTCTACTTGCGTTTTTACATGCTTTCGAACTGCTAGGTTGGCAGAAGCTGGGACGAGTAACAGGCGCTCACTCTGTTACGTGGCACTCAGGATTCGACCCGCCAAACTACCAACCTTCTGATCGACAAGCTCAGCATCCTAACCCACTGAGCCACCGCGTCCCTTTCTTATAAACATTTTTATATAAAAGTAAAATACTTCTATTATTAATATTGATTTATTTTGGGAGAGAACAACATGTTAATCAAATGGGATCCTTTGATTCAGAACTTCCTCAGACCTACCTAAGCTGGGATTCCTACAAGGCCGGTCTTGGCATTCTCACCACTGGCTGATCCGGTGGTTTGCTGAATATCCGCAGAGTTAAACATGACAAACGATAGTTCTCTATCAAGTGGTCAAAACATCCTGGAAAGTATTGACCTGCAACAAGACCAAAAGAGAGACTGTCGCTCTTTATTTTTTTATAGGGCAATGAGTCTGCACTATATTGGCAATTGTGTTCAGGAGACTGTACACAAACAAATGTTTCTTTCTCCAAGTAACCTCAGTAAGAGAATCTCCTGGGTTTAATTTAAGAGATGGATCCTCAGCAATTTAGTTCTGGACACTCTTTTATAATGCTACCACTACCACTTTGTTATGAAAAATGAAAATTGCATCTCCAAGCATATAGAGGGTTTCATTTCTTGTTGCCAGTGAGGCAGGGGAGACCAACTTAGATCAGTATCTGTTTCACGTGGAATTGATCTGTACTCTTTCCCATCCTAGCAAATCAGGAGAGCCCAGGTATTTTTCCAAGTCAAACTGAGAACCTCAGTAAAGTGATCGTTTTTATCCTGCCAGGTGTATGCCTAGGCAAATCATCCTTTCTTTTCTCGTTTTTTTTTTTTTTTGGTTCCCTGTGACACGTGGAGAATCAGTTCCAAAGTATCTAGGAGAATATTTAAAAAGAACAAGATGCAAGGCTGTGTCTGGATTCTGATACAACATACTTGATTTGCTTACTGAGCCACCGCGTCCCTTATATATACAACCTGGTGTAAAGTTTTGCACATTACACTAAACCACAAACTAAAAGCCTTGATTCTTCCAACATATTAAGTCACAAAAAACTAACTAGCCATGGCTATAATTAACCAAATTTAGCATGTTGTGCAAATGCAGCTAAATCTTTCACTGACCTTTTTAAATATGTAAAAGCAGTAAAGGACCTATCTTTTTTTTTTGACCCACAATAGGCCACATTGTCCCAAGTACCAATAAAGGCCCAGGGATGAAAGAGAAAGGGATCTCAGAAAGGACCAAATTGATCTTTGCAGTGCAATGCCTAAGGAAGTTAAAGTCCTAAGTCTGTCTCCAGATTTCCTCCCTTATATGCGTGTAGACATTACCCCAAAATGGGGCGAGAAGGGGTCATCCATCCTTTAGGTGTAAAAATGAATTATATTAAGAAGTTGGGAAAGTGATATTATTTCAGATATCCAGGAATGGTTGTTGGAAATGCATGATGTATCTGTTTTGGAAAAGGCAGCATTTTCTACCAAAGCATACAGCAATATGAGTTATTATAGCAGATATTTGGTGATATCTTACAATAACATATTGTTTATATTAAAGGAATGGATTCATTGGTAAATAGTGACTATTGGTAAGTATAAAATATTAGGGTTTTTTTCCTGCTTGGTTTGCATTTTTAGTTTGTACGTGTTTTTTTTTAGATTCTTTGTTTGAAGATTAAATATTGCTTTGTTATACCAAATAAAGATATTCATTTTTAAAAAAGAAAAGAACGAGGGAGTCAAAAATAGAAGATAAGAGTCAGAAGATAAGAGGTGAGTGAATTTAGCAGAGGCGTTTTGTCTTAAATCGAAAACACCAGAACAAGAATTCTGGAGAAGATCTGAAGAGACTGTAATCTATATTTTCTATTATACCTTATAATGGAAAATCGATACATTGATTGGATTTTTTTCCCTAAAGTATGAGACTACATGGTCTAACCTGCAAGGTGCATACGCATTGCATTAAAAAGGCAAATGATGTCTAGACAGCTAGACAGATAAATAGACAGAGACATAGAGAGACTCCAATTTATTTAAGTTGCTCAGGTTATTTACTGGAATGCCAATAGAAAGATAGTGTCATCTCCTCCTGTCTTGCCAAAAGATATATCTTGCCACTTATATAAATCAGTGATCCCAAAACATACCGCAGGAGTGTGTATAACCTAAAATGCCAGGGCTACATAAGTTCCCCTATAAAGCTGGGGTATAGCCTCCATAACCATTCCCAGAATAGCAGCAGAGAGATATATCTTTAGGAAACAAAAGGAAAAAACATTACATGATTGCTAAATAGTCACAAAAACTGTATTTAATTTATTTCAAAATCTATGTGCATTTCAATGAGATCAAATTTGTGTTTTGTCCTGACCCTGTCCACTTTTCGTTGTTGTTGTTGTTCTGGAGCAGTCTACTTGGGGGAGTTGGTTTAAGCATATTACTTAGAAATCTAGTCTGCCCTTTTGCCCCAGAGAGGGTGCAATCCCTGGAGAAAAAGGTAAGCTATAAAGGCAGGCTGAAATCTATGCAAGTACCTCTTTGGAGAACAAGTGTAGCAATTATAGGAGATGACCAGGTTGAGGCTGGAGGGGTGGGTCAAATGTATCATAAGTCATGAGTCCCTGTGATCTACGTCCATCTCACCTTGAATGCCTTCTTTTTCCCACTCATTTCCCTTGACCATTAGTAGTTCAGATTCTTGTAGAACAAGCATGTCAAACTGCCGGCCCACAGGCCGGATGCGTCATGCCAAAACCGCACCCACCCAATTGCCGGCAATGGGGAAAAAGTCCCCATGCCTGTTTAGAATAAATCTTTTTACTCATTTGAACTGCCTGAATCTCCTGATTTCCCTGGGGTTTATTATATCTATATCTATATCTATATCTATATCTATATCTATATCTATATCTATATCTATATCTATATCTATATCTATATCTATATCTATATCTATATCTATATATCTCTATATCTATCTATCTATCTATCTAATCTATCTATCTATCTATCTATCATCTATCTATCTATCTATCTATCTATCTATCTATCTATCTATCTATCTATCTATCTATCTATCTATCTAAAGCAATTACCTTTCCCATAGAAGTGAAAGATAAGTCAATAGAGATCTTTGCACCTCCTTGGTTTGTCCCATACCATAATGATTCTACAATGGGATTTACTGTATGGGACAAACCAGTGGTGGGATTCAGCCAGTTCGCACCACTTTGGCAGAACTGGTACCTAATTTTTTGTTGCTCAGGCCCAGAATGGACTTCTGGAAGTGGCATCCACACAGAGAACTGGTTGTTCCCATATTTGAATCCCACCGCTTTTTCCACCTCCTTGGTTTGTCCCATACGGTAGTGAACCTACATTTTGTCCATAGTGGCAAATAATTTTAAAGTAGGTTTTAATGTGTTGCAGCAGATTCAATCTCCTCTACAGAGATTGGGAGTGGATAACGTTAAGAAATAAAAAGGAGTATCTTTTTGGGGTAGGAAAGTATAAAGGAGTCATCTCCCATTATTTTTTTAAAAAATGAATTCTTTCTGTTTCTTTCAATTTTAAAATCATTGTGCATTGACTTGAAGGCAAAATGTAATTTATCTAACATAAAACTTTTGCTTTTTCTCGGGAACAACGGCTCCTATCCAATCATAACTTTTTTAAAATTCAGTTTTTGTCTTGCACTTGGAATGCTCAGGTTAATTAGCAGAACACAATGAATAAAAGAATACAGAAATTCTTTAAAAAGAAAGGAAGTTAAAAACATAGGGAATTAAATTTCTGGTTTCACTTTGATCATTTTCTGAATTAGATTCTTGTTCTTTACTATTCATATCTCCAGGTGTTTTGAGATGGAGTTTTTTTCCAGCTCTGTTTGAAGATCCTGGGGATTAAACCTCTGCTATTTTATTCCTTGATGATTACCATACTTCAGCGGTTTGTGTGTGTGTGTGTGTCTGTGTGTCTGTGTGTCTGTGTGTCTTCCAAGTTTTAGGACTTCCATGATCTCAGACCTAGGTCATAGCAGGGGTTGTGCAAAAATAAATTCTGGTGAACTTATTTTTGTTTTCTGGTGAAACAGCAGCTCAGCAATATTAGAAACAGACTCCCAGAAAATCAGAACATTGTTTGAAGGGGGAAGGGGGAAATCTAAACGTCCACCAATTGGAAAAAACAGGCAGCCACAGCAGGTGACAGAAGAAAGGCTGAGGAAATGTCCAAAAGACAGGGAGGAAAAAGAAGAAGCGGTTAGCAAAAAATGTAGATGGACTCTTATCTAATGAAATTAGTTCTTATAATATGTGCTGCATTGTCTTTCTCTGGGTGACAACCCTTATCTCAAAGAGAAAATGTTAGCTGCAGAAAATGAAGATTTTGACCTTCATGTAGAAATGAAGTGTTGGAATTATTTGTCAAATTAACTACGCTAAGAATCTTTACTCCAGAGGATATGTGGGTGCGTGTCTGTCTGTCTTCAGAGGAAGTTGTAAATTCAGGAATCTATACTATGAAGAATGGGAATTAAGAAATTCTTCAACGGCTGGATTTTTTCTTTGAAGTCAAGACAGGCAGATAGATGGATTAGGATTTCTGACACATTAAATGAATTTAATTTCAGGAGGCCATGAATATATATATATATATTCTCGCAAAGATCTTGCAAAGTTGGAATTGGTTGATTGAACTTTTTAGTCCCACCCAGTCTGCCATTACCACCGCAGCCACGCCCACCCAATGGGCCATGCCCACCCAATGGGCACACTCACCCAATGGGCCACGCCCACCCGTCACCCAATGATACATAAGTGGGTTTTGGGTTGTAGTTTGGGCACTCTAAAAGGTTCGCCATCACTGCTGTACACTATCTGGAATTGGTGTCCAGTGGATGTTTTCAATGGCCTTCTTTCCTAATATGATCTGGTTTAATTCTGAAAAATGATGACTGTACAAATATCCTTCTGCTTCATCTTATAAATATAATGCTGTCTGCCCTAGCTCGTAGGGCTGGAATGTTGATAAGGAATAGACCATAGATTCTGTTTCTCTCTGAGGCTTCAGAAGCAAAGAAAACAATTGGGTATAGGATCTCTTATTTATAAAAGCACTAGGAAAGAACAAAAGCTCCTAGATTTTAGCATCAGCAGAAATATATAGTGGCTCTGAACATGTTAGGTCAGTCTGAAAAAAATCCTCCAGCTACAAAATTATGGGACTTTTCTTTGACTCTAGATTCATATATGACAACATTTTAGAGGAATGCAGCAACATATGCCACATCAAATGTGTTTTGGTAAGACAGAGATGGGACAATGAAGATGGTTCCCCAGTTGGAAACTGGTAGGAGCTGCTCAACAACATGATCACAGCTTGTGAACTTCTTACCACAACTATGTCCACTCAAGGCAGCCACAATTTTGGTCAATTCAGTCGGTGCCTATGTTTGGCAAGTGGATTATCTGGAAGGCTCTGAGATCTATGACAAATTTGCTTCTGCGGGGTGAACTCTCCCTTGAAATTCACAGGTCCTTTTATGTGGGTGTCCACTTGAGTAGGAGCTTGGCAGCTACGATAATGGGAGATCATCTACTGGGGGTTACCCCTTGATACAACTGGCCGAATTGGTGGGTTGATGACAGGGTTGCACCTGTTGTGGGTGTGATAGCAAACTGAGGTTTCTTTGGTAGCTTGGATTTGCACTGTACTATCATGAGCACTAGTCCTCTGCATCTCAACAGAGGTTGGGAGCTGAACTGATATTGTATGTGCTTCACAAGAGGAAATGATTATTATTTTTTAAATTAAGCCCATTTACACTCACTGTGACTGCAGTTGCAGGATGATGTGCACGGAGAAGCAGCTTGAATTTTGCATTAGGTTGGCTTTCTCTGAGGTTGAGTAGAAATGCTGGGAGGAATTTCTTCCCACAAATTTTCTCTGGAAAAAACAATAAATGAAGATTTTAAAGGGGTTAAAGAATTAGGCGAATGCAAATATCCATTTCAGAGATTCAATTTCAAGCTGAACTGAGTCTCAGACTGAATTTCAAAAAGGGAGGCTGAATGACTAATAAGACATGGTGAGGAATGCATATACCTTCAGATGCTGCAGAATTACAGCTATCAGCGTTTCTCTTTGCTGGCTGTGGTTTCTAAGCTGCTGAAGTTGTAGTCCAGCAAGGGCCGAAGGGTCACGCAGTCCAAACTTCGCTGGGAACCCCTTCAGGATATATACTTTTTCTTCAAAGTTTTCCATTTACTTATTTGATTTTTATCCCACCTTTTATTGGTTTATAAGCACCTCAGGGTGGTATACATAGACCTATTTTCCCCACAACATTAAGCCTAGGATGGGTTGGGCAGAGAGAGTATGACTGGTCCAAGATTATTCAACCAACTTTCATTTCTAAGGCAGGACTAGAACTCATAGTATCTTGATTTCCAGGTCTGCACCTTAACCGTTAGACCAAACAGGCTTAACTTCTCATTCCTCCTGATCTATATTTACTTTCCTCAATCTTCTGCAGCTGTTACCTTCTTGACCTTGAATAAATTGCTAATTTTCATAGCAACCCTGCATATGAATGTATAATTGGTATGAAGCTTCAGAGTCACTTGGTTGAAATGGACAGCAATAGAAATTAAATAAATAATATCAAAGGAGGACATACAATTTATATTCTTAACACAGAAGGGGATAAATTGTAGAGCTATAATTCCACCTTGTTGACGAACTTAAGCATGGTGTTGTGAAAGGTTTAACTTAAATTAGGATAATGCCTCAATGCATCAGAGGGAAAAATGGATACCTTCCAGAGATTTTTGACTATAACTGCCATAATAGAAGAGCTGGAAGATTATGGGAGGTGTAGTCTAAGCCCTCTGGAAGGTGCCAGGTTAAAGACATGAAAGCAAGAGGCCACAAACCTCCAATCTCTGTCTTATCCAGGGTTATCTTTATCCATGTCTTGTACCAAGTGACCTTTGAGGGAACTATCAGATACAGAATGGAAAACTGGAATTTTTCTGTTTAAAAATGCCTAAAATCATAGGCATAAGTTATCAGATGCTTTCACAATATCACAGCTGTCGTCTCTAAGGGAGATCTCAAAGTATGAAGAACTGGGCATCAGTTATACTTTCTTTTTCAAACAAAAGAAGCCCCAAAGATTTCCCTATTCTTGGAACTCATTAATAAAATCTGTCTGGGCAGCACCCCAAGGATTTTAAGTTTCCATCCAAACAACTAGCAAACCGAAAAAGTTATTTTCTTTTCTTTGACAGTTTAGAAATATGCACAATGACCTTTTCTATCTTTACTTGGAGACAATCAGAATCAAATATTCCATTAAGAAAATCTCAGGCTGCAGCAGAAAAAGCATAGATTTAGCTAAGTACTGGGAAAATGTGCTTAGAATTTCTTACTGGTTGCTGATTTGAAAAAAACATAGATAAAAAAATTAGCTCTGTGTATTTGGCAGCCACTAAATATAGGGACGCGGTGGCTGAGTGGATTAGGACCCTCTTTTTCCCAGATATGAGTTTCATGAAGCCCCAAACCTTCCAAGAAGGTTCCTTTACTACTTAGTAAACAGGAACATGGTGGCTCAGTGGGTTAGGACGCTGAGCCTGTTGATCAGAAGGTCGGCAGTTTGGCGGGTCGAATCCCGAGTGCTGCATAAAAGAGTGAGCGCCTGTTACTCATCCCAGCTTCTGCAAACCCAGCAGTTCGAAAGCACGTAAAAATGCAAGTAGAAAAATAGGGACCACTCCGGTGGGAAGGTAACACCGTTCCGTGCGCTTTTGGCGTCTAGTCATGCCGGCCACATGACCACGGAGACGTCCTCGGACAAGCGCTGGCTCTTCGGCTTTGAAACGGAGATGAGCACCAGCCCCTAGAGTTGGAAAAGACTAGCACGCATGTGCGGGGGAACCTTTACCTTTTAAATATAGGTAATCCCTGGCTTACGAACACAAATGAGCCCAAAATTTCTGTTGCTAAGTGAGGCAGTTCTTAAGTGAGTTTTGCCCCATTTTATGACCTTTCTTGCCAAAGTGGTTAAGTGAATCAGTGGATTTATCAACTTAGTAACACAGTTATAAAGTGAACCTGGCTTCCCCATTGACTTTGCTTGTCAGAAGGATGCAAAAAGTGATCACATGATCCTGGGACACTGCAAATGTCATAAATATGAGCCAGCCACCAAGCGTCTTAATTTTGATCATGTGACCATGGGGATGTTGCAACATTTGTGTAAAAAATTGTCACACATCAGTTTTTCAATGCCATTGTAACTTCGATCAGTCACTAAATGAAAGATTGTAAATCAAAGACTATCTTGTATGTTAATTTCATAGAAGTAAACTTCTTATTTGTTACAATTCTTCTTATAATGCTTTTGTAAATCTTAATACACTGCAGTGATGTTTAACTGAAGCTTATTCATATTCTGTTATTTACTTAACTTAGCCCATTGGAAATAAAGAAAAAAATGAGTATTTTATGAATATCAATTATGATTTAGAGCAGGGGTGTCAAACTCAATTTCATTGAGGGCCGCATCAGCATTGCGGTTGCCCTCAGGGGGCCGGGTGGGTATGGCCAGGGTGGGTGTGGCCTACTGGGTGGGCGTGGCTGGAGTGCATATGGCCTACTGGGTGGGCGTGGCCAGCTCTACATCGTTCGCATCAAGGGTGCCTATGGGGGCCTGGGCAGGAGTGGGGCAGATCTGGGGGTCTCTGGCAGAAGGAGGGTCTCTGGGCCAGGGCCAAGGCAGTGGGGGCCATTCCCTTTCTGTTTCCAGGATGGTTTCGGGGGCCACATGAAACCATTCGCGGGCCGCATCCGGTCCCCAGGCCTTGTGTTTGACATGTCTGATTTAGAATGTTAGTATTATAAGCATAAAAGTATTTGTGTTTTTAAATCCACAACTGAATATAATATCGAAAGAAAAATCCGCTGCAGATTATATCAAAATATTTATTGTATAATAAAAATTTCAATCTTGAGCTGTTTACTTAGTATTACAGTCCTCATGGTATTGTTACTTAAGATTTTGTTTACATGCTAATAAAGGGAAAACATAGATAAGCAAAGAAAATTAAGTACCTCCCCCCTCAAAAAATTATTGGGTTTTCAACTTCTCCCTTTTTATATATCTGCTGATTTACAGTATTTGCAGATATTTGGATCCCCTTAAACTCTATGCTTTAATTATATTTGCCATGCTGCATGATGTATTGTGTGCATAGGAAATGTTCTTATTTAAATGTGGTTAGACTTCTATTGTGAACATATACTTAATTTTGCCATTGCTGTTTATTCTCCAGGTTTAAGTTCCCAATTAGATACTGTCAGAATTCTATCTTTCTTTCAACATTTGTTAAGGTTCCCTTTCTGTAAAAATGGGCAAAACCCATTGCTCCACATATTAAATCAAAGGTTAGTAGTTCATCTGAATTCTCAACAACCAAAAAGGTCAGGATCCCCTGCTTATTTTATATATTGTGCTATTGCCCGAAAGATGAACTGCTAGACTCATCAGATGTTTTGGCTGATCGTAGCGGTTTCATTCCCTTTTTCTTGTTAACTATAAAAAAATTCCACCGAGAGTCTGCTTATTCTTCGGAAATAATAGCAAGCAAGGCCAACTTTAACTTTTTAAAAATTTTGTGATACGGTTATGACCCTTCTCACAGTTGTTTACAAATACATGGAACTGCGAATGTCAGCTGATTTAGAATATGGAATATAGGACACCTCCCCCTCCCCCCAAAAAGTGAACACTAATTGGAATGCCAGAATTTGTCCCATCTCGTTGTGTGTCCTTATTCTCAAATGTCAGGTATTGAAGAGTGATGGGTGAGTTTAAATGAATTCAGTGATGTTCAAAGGACGCACAGCACAAGTGCAGGGAGGGTCATGTGCAAAGATACCTGGAAGCATAATGTAGTTTAAGAGCAATAGAATTTAGAAATATACTGTATACTGCCCCATAGTGCTTTACAGCACTCTCTGGGCAGTTTACAATGTCAAGATTATTTGCATATTGCCCCCACCAATCTGGTCCTCATTTTTCCAACCTCGGAAGGATGAAAGGTGGGTTAACCATGAGCCCTTCCAAACTCCAGGCTGTGGGCAGAGTTTTCCTGCAATACTGCATTTTAACTGCTGCGCCACCAGGACTTCTTTAAGGGCACAAAAAGGTGGCAACCAACAGAATAATAACTGAAAGAATTTCCAATTAAATAAAAATTGTGCAGAATTGAGTTTAGGCCATAGCTATGTACAGGACAAAGTCTTAACGATATTTCAGTGCCTTTCTTCAGACGTTACTACAAACTAGCTTTAAAGGTGAACGTGAGGGAAGCAACTGGGAGTAAATACAACAAAAACACTTTTAAAAAGTTGTAGTCTAATGTTATTTTTATCTAGCAATGAAGCCCAAAGCAATATGGAAGGCCCCAAATCTCGTTTGCCTATCTTGCTATAACACAAGGATGGACAATCCCTAACTTGAGGCTACTGTTCATGTGGTTCTGGAATACATCCTGGAACCAGCCACTGGAAGCTTGGTGTTACTGTTTTTTCCCCACATTTTAAAGCCAAACAAAACAGAAAATAGATGCATTTAGTCCCAGTACCAGTCTACAGGTAGTCCTTGACCACAATTGGGACCAGGTAGGTAAGGCAGTTTAATAAGTTGTGCCTGTAAATGATTACCGGAGAAGCAAACAGTTGTTAGCCATAGCTATACATGATACTTAGAGCAGTGTTTCTCAACCTTGGCAGCTTGAAAATGTGTGGACTTCAACTCCCAGAATTCCCCAGCCAGCATGTCTGGCTGGGAAATTCTGGGAATTGAAGTCCACACAGCTTCAAGTTGACAAGATTGAGAAACACTGCCTTAACATATATAAAAGCGATTAGTTTTTATCATCTATTGTCTTGCAAGGATGTTGGGGGGATAAGATACTGGCTGGGAACAGAAGCAAGAGAGGCAGGACAGGACTTATCAACAGGATGGCAAAGTTCGTGGTGTAATTTCTGGTCACCTCATGGATGAGGGGGTAACAACAAATCAGTAGACAATAGCTCTCAGTCAGAATTCTTCCATCATGGTAAGCTAATTTCTGTCTAATTTCATTCCTCACATCTCCATAATAGGAGGCTCTTCAGTCCTAATGGCTTCTCCTCACTTTTGTAACTCTACTATCAGATCTTTCTGTGAAAGGAGTATTTTCAACCTTATACAGATTTATCTTTTTTTCTGCAAGGTTGCTGTTGATTTCAAGAGAGATTCACCAGTATGGGTGAGTCAAACAATAACTGATGTCAATTTTATTTGCTTTCCTTGTAAATCAGATTCATTCAACTGCAAACTACTTTGCATGTTTCCCTCCGATTTAATATTGATTTGAGCAAATATATCAGATGCCATCACTAATCAATCCTGTGGGCCAATTGAATAGTTGATAGTACCTAAATCTCGTTAGTTTATGATTATCAATCATGGTTAAGATGGTTGAATGATCAACTTCTGTCTTGGAGAGTTGTCTCTTAGATTGCTAATATTTTTTATTTTATCATGCTGGGAAAGGTGGAGGGCAATAGAAGAAGGGGACGACAGAGAATGAGGTGGCTGGATGGAGTCACTGAAGCAGTAGGTGTGAGCTTAAAGGGACTCCAGAAGATGGTAGAGGACAGGAAGGAGGAACGTAGTCCATAGGGTCGCGATGGGTCGGACACGACTTCACAGCTAACAACAACACCACAATTTTTTATTTCTGTTCACAAAGTGAGGGAAAAAATGCTAAGTGATTTCTTTCAAACTCATGATTTAATTGCCAAAAAAATCAGCCAGGCTGTCAAAGTTAAATTTCACTTTTATTTTTCCAAGTAATAACCCCAGTCCTTTGGGTATGAATGATAATTCCACAGAAATTCAATGGAGAACTTACTTTGATCTCTGTATCTATAAAAAGGGGAAGGAACAGTGATAAAAACAGAGGGAGGAGAATTCTCCCTTCTTTTCCTTCTCTGTCAGACCAAGGCTGGTTTTCCTGGGCTGAAGGTAAGCAAGGCTTCTTGACATCAAGCTTTAGGTGACTCCTAGGCTGGTCCAGCAAAGAAATCATACTTGAGTTATGTCAGTTAAGCTTCAGGTTTTTCCCCTTATCAACTTGCAGTCCTGAACAGTTCCTCTTTGAATCTAGAATTTTAGGGAAAATTATTGGCAGTGAAGAACAGAACATTCCACCTTACCAAACGAGGTTCTGCTCATTTGTGTTCTGCTCATTTGTGCTCATCAGTTTTTCATTTATGTTTCTATTACAGTATTTATTTATTTATTTATTTATTTATTTATTTATTTATTTATTTATTCGGTTTATACACTGCCCTATTCCCAAAGGACTCAGGGCGGGTTACAGGGCAGAATTTAAAAACAATACAATATAAAATTAAAATAAAATTAAATTAAGTATAGCCCCAAAAAGTCAAAATCACAATTTAAAATCATTAAAACCCCTCAGTCCAGGCCAGATAGCTCAAAGAGCCAGGTTTTTAGGTCCCGGCGAAACAAACAAAGGTTGGGGGCAGTCCGGAGTTCCGTTGGCAGTTGATTCCATAGGGCAGGCGCACCCACAGAGAATGCCCTCTCCCTGGGGATTGCCCGTCGGCAATCCTTGACAGGCGGTACCCTGAGGAGGCCCTCCCTGTGGGAGCACACAGGACGATGGGAAATTGATGCTGGCAGCAGGTGCTCCCTCAGATAATCCGGGCCCATGCCATTTAGGGCTTTATAGGTCATCACCAGTATCTACATAGGAAAGGATGGAGCACTGGATCCGATCAGTTGAGATTTTAGAAAATTGAAAATTTTATTCCAAGGGATTTGAAGACAAGTGATGACTCAAGCAAACTTTGCTGCCTGATTTTCTTTACTTCACAATTTAGAGAAATCAGAATACAGTGGTACCTGGGTACTCAACTGCTTAGAAACTCATCTAATTTGGTACTCAATGCATTTTGATGTGAAAATTTTGTCCAGGTTCTCAATGCACAAGCTAGAACTTGTTGGTGTTGATTGTCTTGTGACAATCAATACACTATTCCTTATGGGGGAAATTTGTTTGGTACTCATCATTTTTGGTACTCATTATGCCTCCCAGAACCAATGAATGATGAATACCGAGGTACCACTGTAGAACTTGCCTGGTTCCCTTTGATTTTATTTATGTCACCATTTTTTTCTCCAAAACACAAAGGAGAACTCATTTCCTTCTATTTTTAACAATGCTGTCAGTCTAAGAAGTATAGATTAGTTTGGAGTCACCTTATGAATTTTAAAGCTGTGGGCTGGTGGGAATCCAAACAATGAGTATATGTTAGGTATTTTTCCTGTAGTATGTAAACAAAATAATACTAATACTAATAATAGTAATAATAATAATAATAATAATAATAATAATAATAATAATAATAATAATAATAATAGTTGGAAGGGACCTTGGAGGTCTTCTAGTCCAATCCCCTACTCAGGCAGGAAAACCTACACCATTTCAGACAAGTGGTTGTCCAATCCCTTCTTAAAAACCTCCATTGTTGGAGCATTCACAACTTCTGGAGGCAGGTCGTTCCACTGGTTAATTGTTCTAACTGTCAGGAAGTTTCTCCTTAGTTCTAGGTTGCTTCTCTCCTTGATTAGTTTCCATCCATTGTTTCTTGTCCTGCCTTCAGGTGCAATGGAGAATAGCTTGACTCCCTCTTCTTTGTGGCATCCCCTGAGATATTGGAACACTGCTATCCTGTCACCCCTGGTCCTTCTCATCATTAAACTAGACATACACAATTCCAGTCCCCTAATCATCTTTGTTGCTCTTCTCTATACAATTCTACATGTGTTTCTTTGTGCTGCTTCCATTAGCATCAATGTGTGTCATTCAGCTGATTTATTTGCTTTATAATGTGCTGGTTTTTTCTAGGTTTTTTTTTAAAGTTTTGTGAGTGTGTGCTTGCATTTTGCATGGGTTCTTGTAGAACTGTAGGGGCTGAGTCCAGTGTGTGTTTTTCTCTGAGCACGTCTGATTTTCTTTCATGAAATCGATACTTACAGCTATGTGAAGCTTCGGTTTGAAGGTAATGCAACCGAATTGGCCCTTTGATTTAAATAGATGAACCAAATTGCTGGATCAATCCAATGCTTCAGATCAAATCAAATGCACTCAACTAAGTTCAAAAATTTCATGGACTTTTTTCCATGCCTGACATAAATATTGAATTGATTTATCTCTTGAAACTGAAGCACAGATTTGAATCAGATACTGGCTGCTTTATAACCTCACAATGAATACTGTGTGGATCTGAAAATTCAATACTGTATGCAGTCTGAGGATTAATTTCCAACTTTGCTATTTATTTAAGCTATTTAAGCTTTTAAGACTCCTCACTGGTTTGCTTTTGATAAAAAAAATGAATAACACCTACCTATAAGCATCCATGAGGGCTATGATGTCACAACACATTTCAACATTTTGCCAAAAACTCCAATTGCCAAGGATGCTCATGCACACACAAGGGCAGCCATTTTGTGAGAGCACCTGCTACATGTCCCTACATATCAAATATACCCCTGGGTTTTACTTATTTGGTCTTAAAGCACAGTCCTACAAACATCTGTTTAAAGATTTAATAGGACATTTTCTCAGCTTAAAGCAGCCAGGACTAGAGTCGAGAGAGCATATTTTCCCTACTTCACCTAGCCTTACTCAAAGTCTCAGATTCAGATTCTTGTAAAAGCCTCTTTTACCGGTCTACTATAGAGAGCGTCCTCTCGTATGGTATCGTGGTTTGGTATGCTGGTCTGACAGCCGCGGACAGGAAAGTATTACAGAGGGTAGTGAGCACAGCACAAGACATTGTGGGCTGTTCCCTGACACCACTGGATGACCTCGCCAGGGCTCATTGCCTTGGAAGAGTGAGGGAGATTCTCAGGGATGACTCACACCCTGGACTGTATCTCTTTACTCTCCTACCATCCAGTAGGAGATATAGGAATATAGCCAGCCGTACCAACAGGCTGAAAAATAGCTTTTACCCGTGGGCTGTTAGGCTTTTAAATGGGACATAATCTTATGCAGAATTGACTTGGGAGGCCGGTGTGTGGTGTAGTTGGTTCACATAGTGTGGTGGAATGGAGGGTTTGTTGTCACTGTGTGTTGGGGAGAGAGAGCACAGGGGGAGGCTCAGCTAATCTCAATGTACGCATGTTGTACTTTGACGATAAAGGTTTATTTATTTATTTATTTATTTTATTTTATTTATGAAGGCTTGTCCCTTAACTAAAGGCTGCAACACTGAGGAACTTTTATATATTTGCTGGCTCTAAGCAAAGTTGGGTAGTTCACTTCATCTGGTTTATATTATTTGGATTATACCAAATAATCACACAAAGATGGGTGGGAACATTTCAAAATTTTTATTTCTGCACAGAGTTAAAGAATTTATGCTCAGAACTAATGTCTTAAAGCAAGCGCACCACAACTCCTCACAACAGCTATTTATACAATTCATACATTACATCAACAATTCTGATTGGCTGGCTAAATTCTCCTCACCGCGTACCTTATCTTTTGGTGGGTATTTTTTTTTTAATTTCTGGGTAGATTTGCCTAATACCCTCAAGGGGGCAACCTAATAACATACTGTATGCAACCTTTTTCTTTCCAGAAACTTCTAGCACTTCTTGTGTTGTCATGATATTGATACCAATGTCATCATATTGAACCACTGGGTCAAAAAAAAATGAAGAATATTCTTGGTCTGCCTTTAAACATCACTGATTGATTACTGATATGCCATGAAATTGGTGCCCTCTCTTAATGACCACTCTGATATTCTCCAGGAGAATCTCTCTCCAATCTGGGGTATTCCACAGGTATCCCATCATCATGGGTGAGGTTCAAGGTGTTAGTTATGACTTACAAAGCCCTTCATGGCATGGGTCCGGATTACCTACGGCAACACCTGCGGCCGGCGTCAACTTCCCTCCGTCCAGTGCGCTCCCACAGAGAGGGCCTCCTCAGGGTGCCGCCGATCAAAGAATGCCGATTAGTGACCCCCAGGGGGAGATCCTTCTCTGTGGGCGCTCCGGAGCTGTGGAATCAGCTACCGGTTGAGCTCCAGATGGCCCCCGACCTTCGCTCCTTCCGGCGCGATCTCAAAACATTTTTCTTCGAACAAGCTGGCCTGGTCTGACGGGATGGGGTTGGGTTTTTATAACTAGTTTTAACTTTAATATGTATTGATTTTATGGGCATAATGTTTAATGGCTTTTTAATTTTTGTATTCGATTTTTATTGTGTATTGCCCTGTTCACCGCCCTGAGTCCTTCGGGAGAAGGGCGGTATACAAATCAAATTATTAAATTAAATTAAATTAAATTAAATCATTATAACTGAGCCGATCCACCTTGCTGCTGGTCATCCTTTTTCCTTCCATCTTTCCCACCTCCAGAGATCATTGCATAATGTGACCCAAACCACCATCATTATTAATAGTTATACTTGGGAGCGATATCTTCAATTCACTAAAGACTCCTGATGAGTGGTTTGTTCTGCCTGAAAAGGGAACTGGCTGAAAGTTGCCAGCTTCTTCAGAACTAGATATAGATATAGATACTGATATAAAACTAGAACTCCCAGCCCCCTTTTTTCCTGGCCTGGTGCCTTTTACTGTTACACCAAACTGGCTGTCAATCATTGTCCTACTAATTATCACAGGTCCACCTTCTTGTAATTTCATGCCAATTACAAAGTCTGCATGGTGACAGCTGGGCTTTGTGTCCCCAGTGGATCTGGGGGTGCGGTGTGTGTTTGTGTGGGTGCAGGAAAACATATGTATGCTTAATCTCTCCTTCTCATGCAGGTATGGCACTGAAGGGACTTCTGTTCTTTTTGGCTGGTTTGGTACAAATATGTGGTGAGTAAACTGGACTGTTTGATATATACTTCCGATGTTTCAGATGTATGTCAGGAATTTTTTTTTAAACTTTATTAAATTTATTATTTAAAACATTGGACACAGTACAAACGGACTGACATACCTTCTTGTCTACAATATTCATATATATATATATATATATATATATATATATATATATATATATATATACACATAAAATACACTTAAGATACAAATCAATTATATATAATACAATACTTGGAACAATCAACCAATCTATAAGTTCTAACAGAGACCTTCCTTTTGTTCCCGCCAAAGATAAAATTTATTCCAAATTTTGTAATAACCTGATTGGTCTTTATTTTTAATTTCCAAAGTTAATTTATCCATTTCTGCGCATTCCCAAATTTTCCTTATTACCTCGTTTTCTACTGGAATTTCACTCCTTTTCCAATTCTGGGCAAATGACATTCTTGCTGCTGTAATAATGTGAATCATCAGATACAACTCGTCTTTGGGGTATTTCTCTTTTGTTATGCCCAATAGGAAAAATTCTGGACTGAACTCAACTTCTTGTCTTAATATTTCTTTTAGCCATGTCCAAATCATTTGCCAAAATGCTACAGGACCACCACGTATGAAAATATGTACCTAATTCTTCGGAGCATTTCCAACCTTTGGGAGATACTGTCTTATACATTTTGGCTAACCGTATGTCAGGAATTTTGTGCTCTCTCTGTATTTGCATGCATACGGAGGAAAAGCTGAGCTTTGAACTATTTCTCCTCCAGATCATTTTAAGGTTACTCTCCTTCTAGCACAGTGCCGGCACATGCGTCAAAGGTGACATTTGGGTGTCACTTCTTGTGCAGCTTTTTTTGAGAGAAACGTGAGCAAGATCTTGGTTTTCTCTTCTAGGTTCCCAAACAGCAAGTCCTCGTGGAACGAAATTTGTTGTGGCTTTCATGCAAAACCAAGGCAGTCCATCAGACAATAAATACCAGTTGCTCATCTCTGGTCATTATTCTTCAACTGCTGTCAAAGTGTCAGTAAGGAAGCATATGTTCTGGAGAACATTTGTGATCAGCAAAGGAACAGTAGCAACAGTTACACTCCCAGCCACATTTGAGATGAGGGAATCAAATTATTTCGATATGACTGTGTTCATTGAAGCTAGCAAAGACATATCAGTCTTTGCTGGGGCCAGTGGAGGATCTTCGGTTGGCACTTCTCTTGTGCTCCCAGTCCACCAGCTAGATAGAGTGTATCATGTGGTAACTCCGAATATCACCACAAAGGGTTTCAAGGAATTTGCCATTGTAGCTCAGGAAACTGCCAGCGAGGTTGACATTTACCTAAAAGGAGATGTGCTATTCAATAGACAGGCTTATCCGGCAGGGAGTAAACTTTCTGTTAATCTTGAGGCATTCCAAGCACTTCAGCTGCAAAGCTCAGATGATTTATCAGGCACCAGAATTGAATCGAAAGAACCCGTGTCTGTCTTCAGTGGACACAGCTGTGTTATGAAAGACAATGCCTGCAACCAAGTTTTTGAACAGCTGCTGCCCACTTCAAGCTGGGGCACCTTCTTCATTGTTCCTGTGCTCCCTTTCCAAAACAGGGATGGCACACTATATGTAACAGCTTCCCAAAACACGTATCTCGAATATCGACATGGAGATGAGCTAAGCACCCAGACCCTGGAATCTGGAGAAGTCATGCAGTTAAATAAATATTCTTCTGAGCCATTTTCTATTTCCGCCAGTGCTAGAATCCAGGTGCTTTACTTCTCTACTGATGGTGAAAGCCAAGGCCGTGGACCATTGCTTGTCAATATCCCAGCTGTTACAAGCTTTTGCAAATCATATGATCTTGCTTACGTGAAGGGGCTGCATAATTATGCTATCATTGTAGCCAAAACCTCAGATCCCAGTAGAATTAGAATACAGAGGAGACCCTTTCAAAAAAGCCAGTGGAGATCGGTCCCAGACACAGAATACTCTTGGAGTGAATACAATCTGGATAGAGGAGCAGGTATTCTTTCTTCAGATCGTCCTGTTCCACTTGGGGTCTTCATCCTTGGATTTTCACAGCATGATGGCTATGGCTCACAGGCTCATTGTTTCTCCTGTAAGTATTGTCAAACGTAATACCTTTAATGTTGTGAGTCTTTCCGATTCTGTTGGTTTGCATTTTTGCTGAAAGCAGCTCTTCCTGAAGCAAACTCTATATCGCAATTGTATTTGCTTGGACAAGAGCTTTTTATACCAGGGGGCTTCAAACTTGGCCCTTTTATGATTTGTGGACTTGAACTCCCAGAATTCCTCAGCTACTGTGCCTGGCTGAGGAATTCTGGCAGTTGAAGTCCCTAAATCATAAAAGGGCCAAGTTTGAAGATCCCTGCTTTATACCATATGATTTATAGTTCAATGTAGGATTAAGCCAGTCAAGTGGGATGCACATGGGAATAAGCCTTGGAAACTATCCTTAGAGCATCACAGTCTGATACTTGAGTACAGTCTTTCTCAACCTTAGCAGTTTTAAGATGTGTGGACTTCAACTCCCAGAGTTTTTCAGGCGGTCATTTTGGCTAGGGAATTCTGGAAGTTGAAGTCCACACATCTTAAAGCTGCCAAGGTTGAAGAAGCCTGCTCTAGTAGCTGACAGCTGTTTGCTTCTCCAGTAACTATTTAAAAACCTAATATTACTTTCAAGAAATAAGAGAAGAAGTGGTGTGTAAATATAAGTTTCTGTATATGAAAAATAGGTATACAGGTAGCCCTTGATTTACAACTACTCATTCAGTGACCATTTAAAGTTGCAATGGAACTGAATGAATGGTGGTTTTGAGTGGGTCTTTGAAGTTCTGACCTTCCCAGCACCTCTGTGATCATGTGATTTGGTTACTTGACCACAGGCTTGCATTTATGACAGTTACAGCATCCCCTGGACACAATGTGGACAGAGCTATACCTCTACTGCAAGTCTAGAAGAGTGTTCACGACAACTTTTGGCAGCCACTGAACCATTAAGGGCAATATTTTAAAAACTTTTCTTAGTTCTGACTCTGTGTCTTCCAATGTTATGGATCCCTTTGACTTTTGTTTCACGCTCACTTACAAGTAAACTAACAACTTCATATCTTCCATATTGGTCCTCCGGAAACCTCTATCCACTGTTTGTCCTTTCCTTGACACATATTTTTATATGCATTGAAGAAAGGATTTCAATATTTAATTCTCATTATATAATTTGATCCTATGGCAATCAACTGACTAGCTTCAATCACTTCTAACCTTTCTTAAAGTCCTTGAATCTGACAGCATCTAGCATCAATAAATGTGGGGGACTTTATGTGGCTTTACGCATGTTTCAAATAAGAAAATAATCTGATCTAAACAAAATTGGGAGTTTCTCTTCCAACTTTAAGTACACTCAGCTTTGGGCGATTCTCAGTATAGTTTTAGACCAATCAACTCCAAGCTGGTAATCACCAGATGTGATTGGGAATTAGAGAGATGAAACTGTAACATTCTAGAACAGACATGTCAAACTGCCGGCCCGCAGGCCGGATGCGTCACGCCGAAACCGCACCCACCCCACTGTCAGCAATGGGGAAATAGTCCTGCTACGTTGCACGACGTCACGTGATGTCGCGAGTTTGACGTGCCCATTCTAGAAGGCATCTAGCTGGAAAAAAATTGTTGACATGGCTAAGAAAAAAAAAATCCTATCAGTGACCTGTTCCTTTCATTCCATGGATCTTGTTTAATTCTCTGCTTACCAAGCGATACCCAGGATTGTCTGTCTTCTTTCTTCTCATCTTGAGCAGGAAATTATGATTCCCTATCTCTCTTCTTTCCATTTAGCTATGACTTGTCCAGCCAACAGTCACTATGAAGTCTGCACCAACACTTGCTCCAACCACTGTGCCAACGTCACAAAGCCTTGTCCAGAGACCTGCACGGAGGGGTGCCAATGTGATGATGGGTTTTTATCTGATGGTGTTGATTGCATTCCCAAAGAAAACTGTGGGTGCTTCAGCAATGGACACTATTATGGGGTAATAAATATTTTGGGTTTACTCCTGTACTTTCTGTTTTTGTTGTTGCCTTTACTTATTAAAATTATTTATTAAATAATTTTAGATAGCTGTCCACAGGAACTCTGGGTGGCTCACCCAATAGAAACACAATGCAATAAAACAAACGTTTAAAACATTAGTCTTTCTCAATGGATGTCAGATAAATTTGGATGGTAACTGGTCTTCAGCATATGTGGAATCATGACGCCCGATTCTCAGTATCCCTTCACTGGGATCTTTGAAATTTTATCATCTTTGAAATCTGAAAGAGATGAAATTGTAAGGACTGGACTGCAACAGAGAAATGTTTTTTATACACCTGAAGCTCAGTGTTTCCCCTCCAAATTATGCCATTTGATTCTTCCTGACTTTGTACTTTGTGATCTCCCAACTGATAATTTTTCAGGGCTTTCACATTGCAATAGGAATATGATGGATGTATTTACTTATATTATTTAGAGTCATGCATCAAAGTGATGCAAAATGCTGTGCTTTTAGGAACAATAATTATTTCTTATAAAAGACTTGAAATCCTTTAGGCACTTTTTGCTGAAAATGGATTAAGATGAATTGGCGAACTTGAGGTATACTGATTAAAAGGGGTGGTTTATGGGAAAAAAGAAACCATGATAAGTAATTTGGGACAATGGAAATGATAATTGTAACCATGTTTGTAACTGCTGTAAGGAAAATTGGAAATCGCTTCTTTAGATATTTTTTCTCTTTTTCCCCTTTTTCTTTGACTTTTAGAGTTTTTCACTTTTATCTTTTCATATTTCTTTCTTCTAATTCTCCTTTTACATTTCTGCAAACATTATGCAAATAATTATTCTTCATGTTGTTCTCTTTTTCTTTCACTCCCCCTTACATGGATACCTTAGATTATATGAAAGTCTCACAGATACATCTATTTACAACTATTTGGGTGAATAGTATTTACAGTTCAGATTGCTCTCACATTGCTGTAGATCTGAAATCATCTTTGATTCTGTCCCGTTATTTTGTCTTTCCATTTTGATAATAGCCCAATGAGATGGTTCTTTTGAATGCTTGCAAGAAGCAATGTACTTGTACCCCAGGTGAGGGGTTGACCTGTATTGACCACAACTGTGCAGCTCAGGAGACCTGTGAATCCCAAGAAGGAGTCATGAGTTGCGTTCAGAAAGGTAACCAGAATTCCAGAATGGTGACTGAAAGGGGTTCTAATGATTCAGAGTTACCCTAAAATATGACAATCCAAACTAATGGAAAAAAAGATGAAATGTGCGTATTGGCTTAAATCAATTATACCAATCAGAAAAAGATAGTCAGGGCCCTACTGTACATTTTGTCCTGTCTGAAGGCCACATGGGCATGGATGGAGGTGTGGCAGTGTCACCAAAGTAGATGTGATTGATATTTTTTTAAAAAAAAAACCTTTTGGGGGAGAAGGGGGTGATGGAGTGATAAAGGGGTAAAATTGCTGCCTGGGAGTTGGAACTCAAAAGTTGCCATTGGCTCTTATTGTCCTGGCCTTTTGACAACCAGAAACAAGAAGAGTAGACACAAATCCAAGCAGGGAATTACCCTAATTTAATGCAGAAGCAGGTCTATCATCTCCTAAGAGCCTTTCTCTGTTTCAGGACCTTGTCATGTAAGTTCCCGGGGGAAGAGTTTTGTTACTGCCTTCATGCAGAATCGCAATCCTGGGCAACCTGGCCACAAGCTTGAGCTCCACATCTCTGGGTATCATCTTGCAACAAATATTATCGTATCAACAAGCAATACACAACTACACAAAACCATCAGTGAAGGAGAAATCATTTCCATTGAATTACCACTGTCCTTACAAATGGAGGGGAGCGACAAATTTAATAAGGCGGTGCTGATCAAAGCTGACCAAGACATTTCTGTTATCTCCTACAACTACTTGCCTCATACAAGTGATGGAACAATCACTTATCCTGTCCACCAGCTGGGGCAGTTATATTATGTGGTCACCCCCACAGAAAGTGGCAAGAAAGAATTTGCTATCATAGCCCATGAGGATCTCACAACAGTGACCATCCAACTGAAAGGCAATGTGACATACAAAAGCAAAATTTACCCTGCTGGAACCATCTTTGTGACTGACCTCAAGGCCTTTGAAGCAATTCAACTCCAAAGCACAGAAGATTTGTCAGGCACCAGGATTCAATCGACCAAACCTGTGGCTGTCTTGAGTGGACATTCCTGTGTTACCAAGTTCACAGCCTGTGATCATGTTGTTGAGCAGCTCCTGCCAGTTCAGAGCTGGGGAACCACCTTCATTGTCCCTGCTCTTCCTTTCCAGACACAATATGACATTGCGTATGTTGTTTCTGCAGAGAACACATTGATGAAATATCAATCTATCTCCAAGAAAGAATCCCGCACTCTGGTGGCTGGAGAAGTTGTTCAACTTGAGGTCCAGGCCTCTCAACCACTTTTCATCTCTGCTGATGCTGGAATCCAAGTCCTTTTTTTCTTTACTGGTGCCAAAAGAGGAAACGATACCTATGACCCTTTCCTCATGAACATCCCTGCAACAACATGCTATTGCAATTCCTACCACATTTATGGAATGAAGAACTTCACAAATCATGCCATGATTATAGCCAAATCATCAGAATCTGGTAGGATCAAATGGGAGGAACGGAGGATCAGGTGGACGAAGATCCCAAGCACTGAATATTCATGGGCTGAAGAAGATGTGGAGATAACAAATCATGCCCAGTCACTGGAACATGAGAACACTCCGTTTGGACTTTTCATCTACGGAGTTGGTCAATATACTGCCTATGGTACTCCTGTTCTTTGTTCTTCAGGTAAGTATCCTCATAAATTGATGAAGATATTTAAGTTCTTCTTATTAAATTTGGATGAATGCACAGGTTGCTCATATAGATCAGAGATCACTTTGGGGTCTATAACCCCTTCTGCCAGATTCTAAGACAGACAAAGCTCATTACTGAGGACTCCCTTGGAAACTAAGATTGGAAGCCCAGTTTAAAAAAACTTATAAATAAAGATGTACAATGTGTCTCAGATCCTTAAAGGGAATCCTGTGGAGCAATCAGAGGAACACAATCAATTGTTAGCTATGACTAATTCATTCCATTTTCCTCTGCCTTGAGTAGTACCCAGGAAATGTCAACTATTATATAAATACATATATATATATGTATATATGTATATTTTTCCAATGTAGTTCCAAGCTGCCCAGTCAACAGCCATTACAGGGTCTGTGCCAACCTGTGCCCCACTAGTTGTGCCAAGATCAATGACCCTGATCCGTGCCCAGAGACCTGCGTGAAAGGATGCCAGTGTGATGCCAGCTTCTTCTTTGATGGCCTTTCCTGTGTTTCCATGAAAAGCTGTGGCTGTTCCCAAGATGGACATGACTATAAGGTTAGTGAATATACAGATAGTCCTCGACTTACGACCTATAAAATTTATATCCCAAAGTGAATATATGCATCTGTTGCCATACAAGAAATCTCTGTTTCTTCCCACCAGCCCCATGAGACAGTTCTGCTGAATAAATGCCAGGAAAAATGTACTTGTGTCCCAGGTCAGGGGCTGATATGCGAGGTCCACACTTGTGCCGCTGACGAAACCTGCAGCCTTCAAGAGGGAGTCATGAACTGTATTAAGAGTAAGCATTCATTCCTTTCTGCTCTCTGGCTATGTATCCTCGGTGAAAGGTAATTATAGCTTGAGGAGTATAGCCCAAGACAGTGTGGACTTCAACTTCATGAATTCCTCAGCCAGCAGTCCTGGGGAATTCAGGGTGTGGGAATCCACACATATTGAAGTGGCCAAGGTTGAGAAACACTGTAGCATATGATTGGCTGGCTAAGTCAGTTGTGTGGACCACTGGCTGCTCTAAAATGACTGCTATGATAGGCAAAGCCAGCTAGTATACCAAACACTAATTACCAAGTAGGAAACCCTTAAAGTTGCTTCTTGCTGTCTCTTCAAGATATCTGTCCTTTTTTTTAAAAAAAGATGATCAGTGTGGATCTCTCCAATTTCCTTTAAAGCAAAGTTGGGGCAAGAAGTAAATTGCAGTTTACTTTGCAATTTGCGAAGCCCATATTCATTCAATTATGTATTTTTAAAAAATCAGAATGTTTTTCTCTTTGGGCTAGGAAAAAAGACTGAATTTTAAGGAAGGTATTCACCAGTACATTGGTGTTAGTGGCCTACAATGTCTAGCTGAGATTATTCTTCAAGTCTGCGTTTCTCAATTTTGGTAACTTTAACACATGTGGACTTCAACTTCCAAACTTCTGGGAGTTGACATCCATGTATCTTAAAATTGCCAAGGTTGAGAAACACCACTCCAAGTCAAGCACGTTCAATCGTCATCAGATTGAGCCCCTTTAGTGAATGTCCCATAGTACATTATGGGCCATATTCCATACTATGCCAGACTAGAACATTTTCCCTTCACGGGGCCTCTAAAAGTGAACATAGAAGGAAAGGATGTGGCTTGAGTTCCCTCAAGGGTTGACAAATGAAACTTGATTGAAGTTCTCAGAGGTTGACACAATACGGGCAGAGCTATATCTTTAATGCAACTCTAGAAGAGTTTCCAATGCAACATTCAGCAGTCAGAGAGTCATTAAGAGAAAGATATACTCCATAATTTTAAACTCTTCTTGCGTCAAATCCTGCACCTTCTTTCCCCATGTTCCTCTGCTATTTGTCTCCAATTCTCGCTTGGGAATGGAGTGGCAAATGGACATATTCCATGTTGCTTTTCTGGGAATCTCTCCCAACTAATGTATCTTTGCAAAAATGGATTCATTGCAGAAAGAGGATTTCAATGTTTAATTCCAACTGTATAATTTTCCCTTATGGCAATCTATTGACTAACCACCATCACCTTTAATTTTTCATCCTATCCACATGCACCAGCAGATTTATCCTCTATTAAGAGTCCTTTTTTTCTTTCAGGTACCTGTAATGTAAGTTCCCGGGGGAAGAAATTTCTTACCGCCTTCATATACAATTATGCCAATTACCAGAGTAAAAAACTTCAGCTGCATTTCTCTGGATATCATCCTGCAACCAATGTTATAGTGTCAACAAACAGTGGGGAAATACACAGAACCGTTAATGAAGGAGAAATCGCTTCCATTGAATTACCGCTGTCCTTAGAAATGGTGGGGAGTGACATCTTTAATGAGGTAGTGCTGATTGAAGCTGACAAAGACATTTCTGTCTACTCCTATAGTGATGTAGCTGGTTCAATTGCTGGTACACTTATCTATCCCATTGACCAGCTGGGACAGTTATATTATGTGGTTACCCCCACAGAAGATTCATCTCTTAAGTTAAAAGAGTTTGCTGTGGTAGCTCATGAGAATCTCACTTCAGTGACCATCCACCTAAAAGGTACTGTAACTTTCAAAAACCAAGTTTACCCTGCTGGAACCATCTTAAGAACTGACCTCAAGGCCTTTGAAGCAATTCAACTCCAAAGCACAGAAGATTTATCAGGCACCAGGATTGAATCGACCAAACCTGTGGCTGTTTTGAGTGGACATAACTGTGCTGTCAAGTTCACAGCCTGTAATCAGGTTGCGGAGCAGCTCCTGCCAGTTCACAGCTGGGGAACCACCTTCATTGTCCCTGCTCTTCCTTTCCAGACACAGTATGACATTGCGTATGTTGTTTCCGCAGAGAACACTTCACTCAACTATCAGTCTAGCTCCAAGAAAGAATCCCGCACTCTGGTGGCTGGAGAAGTTGTTAAACTTGAGGTCCGGGCCTCTCAACCACTTTTCATCTCTGCCGATGCTAGAATTCAAGTCCATCTGTTTTACACTGGTTCCGGAAGTAGAGGCTATTCCTATGACTCATTTCTCATGACCATCCCTGCCATAACATGCTATTGCAATTCATACCATATTTATGGAAGGAAGGGCTTCATAAATACAGCCATGGTTATAGCCAAATCATCAGAATCCAGTGGCATTACAATGGAAGGAAAGGCGATCAGGTGGACACAGATCCCAGACACCGAATATTCATGGGCTGAACAAGATGTACAGGTAACAGATCGAGCCCAGTCAGTGGAACACAAGAAGACTCCATTCGAACTTTTTGTTTTGGGAGGTGCTGATTATCGTGGCTATGGTACTGCTGCTCTTTGTTCTTCGGGTAAGTGTCTTCATAAATTGATGCCGATATTTGAATAAAACTGCTTCTTCTTTGAGAGAATAAATATTGGAGGTGTGTTAAAGTCTGGCTGAGGAATTCTGGGAGTTGAAGTCCACACGTCATAAAAGGGCCAAGTTTGAAGACCCCTGTTCCAGACTCTGTTTGCAGCTAACCAGGAGGAGAATGCAAAGAGAAGAAGCATGCCGGCTCCTATCACTACACATCCTTAAGCATTAAAAATGCCTTCATTTCCACTCTACAGAAAAAAGGCACAAAAGAATTACGCACAATAGAGTGCTCTCCCTTTCTCCCTCTCCTTTATTAATTCATGTTGTATGCATTTGTATGTATGCAGTTGTGTGGCCGTTTGCTGAAGAAATTGGAATGACAGATTACAAGGTGTAAAGGTGTATCCCGCCATTAAATATAACATACACTGTGTACTGTGAAAACAGCAGGACAGTATCCTTTGCTGAGGGTAATCCTGGCCAAGTGATCCAGAGTAGATTTGTTCTCTGAAGCTGAGAGGGGGAGAGCAAAGAGTGAGGCAAATCTCAGATCCAGAAGGGCGGATGTGGTACAGTGGGAAACACAGAGCAAGTGAGATCCTTGTAAAAAACAGCATAGCCCAAAACCAAACGGCATCAACACTAACGTAGTTGCAGATAAGATGGTTATCACTTGTAGGATTTTTGCTTAGAAATGCATTCGCTCTGGGCAAGATTTCATTGGCCTGTATGGCCTGGATCCTCTTCCCAGGATTAAATCTCATGGAATGTACATGGGTGTAAATGTTGGGTTGCTAGGACTGCAGAATTTGTTTAATTCTGTTTGTTAATTTTGCTTAATTTGTTTTTCATTGAAAAAAATAAACTAACAACAAATCAAATGTTTATATAGCAAGGTTAAGTATTAAATCGATTCACATTTCTCTTGCATTTGGATATTTATATTTTTTGGCTTAAATGGTGCTCTGGTCATGTCTGACACTGGGTCACTTCCAAAGCAGTAATCCATTAAAAAACTAAATCCAACAATATAACTGAATCTAACTCTATAAACAAAGGTTGTAAGCCAAAGCCCAAATGTTCTGTGGTTTCATTATTTCCCTACCAACCCACCCAAAATTAAAGTGCAATTTAATTTAATTTAATTTAGAAAAAAGAAAAGCAAAATAAAAAGATGGGCTTGGTTCTTTTCTCCCATGGTTCCCTGTACCGTGTAATGTACTGCTAAGTAGCAAATTAGACCATAGGGGAGGAAATGGAAAGTATTAGCTTTTACTTCTCTTGCTGAATGGGTAAGAGTCGACAGTGTTTCTCAACCTTGGCAATTTGAAGATTTGTGACCTTCAACTCCCAGAATTCCCCAGCCTTCATGGCTGGCTGGAGAATTCTGGGAGCTGAAGTCCACACATCTTCAAACTGCCAAGGTTAAGAAACACTCGGGTAAAAAGTGTTTTATTTCCTTCTTCCTCCCACTTTCCTGTATTAATTTTCCACTGCTTACTCAGCATTTTTGGTAATTAAGCAGAACAAGCGCAATCTGGCAACATCTTATCCAACTAACCAATTTTATTAAAAGGCATTGGATTTTGCGGCTCTTTGCATCTAATGACGGGTGCTGCAGCTCACAAAAGCTTCTGCCTTTTCATAAAATACTGTAGCTTCCTTCTGATTTTTTTTTTCTATTGTCACAAAACTAACACAACTCTCCTCCTACAATGCAGACCAGATGAGTTTCCTTCTGAAAGCTTTAAAAGGACTTCCCTTTGCCTTATCTTTCAAAATCTCACAAAGAAGGCTTGCTGCTCCTTTGGTTATCCAGAACCGATGTGAATGTTTTTGTTAATTTGCATTAGATACATAGGGCGTTTTCTCGGGAATGAAGTGCATTCCAATATTCACCTAACCTTGTTTTAACCATGGTTTCATTAAACAGTCCCAAAATCCTGCCCTGAGAACAGCCACTATGAAGCTTGTGGAAATGCCTGTCCAGCAACCTGCGCCGACCGTTCTGCTCCCGGTATCTGTAAAAATACCTGTGCACAAATCTGCCAGTGTGATGAAGGTTATGTCCGCAGTGGTGAGAAGTGCGTTCCGGTGGAAACCTGCGATTGCATTTACGAAGGCGTGACCTATAAGGCAGGGGAAGAGTTCTGGGGAAATGAAGACTGCCAGAGCCACTGCACGTGTGATGCTAAATTAGGCAAGGTTGTATGCCGAAAGTCTTCTTGCCAGGGCAAGACCAAATGCCGCATGGTCAATGGCGTCCGGGGATGCCATGCTGACACTTACAGTACCTGCGTAGGAACTGGAGACCCTCACTATACAACCTTTGACGGGAAGAAATATGATTTCATGGGGACCTGCATTTACCAATTGGCAGGGCTCTGTTCCAAGGACCCTTTTCTTACACCGTTTTTGGTCACCGTGGAGAATCATCACCGAGGCAATAAGGCAGTGTCCTACACCAAAGTGGTGACGGTGGAGATCTACAACTTTACCATCAGGATGAGCCAAGAGTTTCCCCGAAAGATCCAGGTACATAAGCTAATCTAAGGAGAAGGGCTTATTCTTAATAAAAATAGGAGCCATTGCAAGGTTCACATCCTTAGGCGTAAGAGCTTCACAGGGATTAAGTTCTCGATGTTTCTTAATTCTTGTGCCTTTATGGAGGTTTAGCTATGATTTCTCCAACTCAGGATGAGATGATAATTGGAGATTGTAGGCATTTAAGGGGTCAGATATATGGGGCTTGCAGAGGCCAGAATATTATCATCCCTAAGTTAATGCCCCCAATATAAATGTTGAAATAGTAAAAGAATTTTCTGCAAGGCAGAATCCCAAGAAATCATCCAGGTTTTCAAGACTTATTAGTCTCATGCAAGGAAAGCAAAATTGCACATGCTTCCAAGGAACTTCCCCCCAAATCTCAGTCTAAAAAGACCGCTGGCTTCTGATTTAGGAAAGACCTCCCTACTGTTTTTGATCCAGTTTCCAACTGAATATTGGTTTTATGGGGAGGATGTAAGTCACTTATTTGATACCAGAAAAATATCTACTTGTGTTCTGCAGTAATTTAGAAACGTCTACAGGATGTTTGTTCTTAGGCTCAGAGAATTCCACGAGAACTAGTGAGGAAATTATTTCAGTTGATAACAAGCTGGTGTTTTAAAAGGTTTTGCGTAATATTTATCAGTTATTTTATTTGTTAAACTGTTTCATCTAACGCCAAAATTAAATTACATTTACAATTTCCTACTTGGGTCTTTTGACTATAAATAAATTTTTTTAAATTATTATTATTATTATTATTATTATTATTATTATTATTATTATTATTATTATTATTATTATTATTATTATTATTATTATGTGATAGATTTCTTACATTGCTTACTGTATTTGTCAACCAGCCCATGTAGTGGAATAGGGAAGACCATTGGTCTGAAAGATAACAAGAACAAATCATTCTTAAAATCGAAAGAGTAATTAGTGCCTTGACTATTTTTTCCTGTATCCTAATTCAGGTCAATGGCATCTTTGTGGAACTACCCTTCTCCTATGAAAATAAACTGAGTGTCTACCAGAGTGGAGTTCACGGCTTCATTGAGACAGACTTTGATGTGCGTGTCAGCTTTGATTGGTACAGCTATGCCAGGGTCATCATTCCTAAAACTTATGCCAATGCACTCTGTGGCCTCTGTGGTAATGCCAATCAAGATCCAAATGATGACTTTCTCATGAAAGATGAAACACAAGCAAAAGATGAAATTCAATTTGCAAACAGCTGGAAAGTGAAAGATATTCCTGACTGCTCTTCTGGGTGCACCAAAAATTGCCCAGTATGCAGTGATGCTGATAAACAAACCTATCAGGGTCCATCCTACTGTGGGATTCTTACAAGGAAGAGTGGGCCTTTTAGGCAATGCCATGATGCCATTGATCCTCAATCTTATTTCGATGATTGTGTCTATGACACCTGTGTATACCAGGGTCACCATGAGGCCCTCTGTAGTGCCATCAGCTCCTATGTGACAGCATGTCAAGCTCAGGGCATCCAAGTTGGGCAATGGAGATCATCATCCTTCTGCAGTAAGTCTTCTCTCCTGCATTAAAAGTTTACCTGGCATAAGAGATGAAAGAGAGCCTAAATCCAATAATAAAAATGTGAGAATCATTTGATGAGGAGCGCCTGTTACTCGTCCCAGCTTCTGCCTACCTAGCAGTTCGAAAGCATGTAAAAATGCAAGTAGAAAAATAGGGACCACTACGGTGGTAAGGTAACAGTGTTCCGTGCGCCTTTGGCATCTAGTCATGCCGGCCACATGACCACGGAGACGTCCTCGAACAGGCACTGGCTCTTCGGCTTTGAAACAGAGATGAGCACCGGCCCTTAGAGTTGGAAACGACTAGCACGCGGGGGAACCTTTACCTTTACCTTTACATCTTCTGAATGCAGTATTCAGAACAGCAGGTCAGACTTCCTTGGTGTAAAAGCTGGAATTTCAAGCCAGCATTACCAATGAATGTGTGGTCCAACCACATTTGAGAATGCAAGGATGAAGAATAACAGAGTTGGAAGGGATCTTGGAGGTCTTCTAGTCCAACCCCTTGAACAAGCAGGACCCCTATACCATTCCAGACAAGTGACTGTCCACTCTCCTCTTAAAAACCTCCAGTGATGAAGCACCCCCAACTTTTGAAGGCAGGCCATTCCACTGGTTAATTGTTCTCACTGTTAGGAAATTTCCTCCTTAGTTCTAGGTTGCTTCTCTCCTTGATTAGTTTCCATCCATTGTTTTTTTTATTTTCCCTTCTCATGCTTTGGAGAATAGCAGCATTCTCTTTATTCTGTTCTTCAGGTATTTCTTGCCCACCTAATTCCCACTATGAGCTCTGTGGCAGCGGTTGTCCAGCCACATGCAAGAGCCTCATCTCAGCACAGAAGTGTGATGTTCCATGCATGGAAGGATGTTTTTGTGACTCTGGATTTATCCGCAGTGGGGATCAGTGTGTTTCAAAGGAAAAATGTGGCTGCTTCTATCAAGGCAGATACTACAAGATGGGAGAAGAGTTTTATCCCACCAGTTCCTGCCAGAAAAAGTGCATCTGCGTGGATAGCGCAACCATAGAATGTCAAAGTTTCTCTTGCGGATCTCAGGAGGAATGCAAGGTTGTAAAGGGTGTCCAAGGCTGCCACCCCTTAGGCTTTGGAAAAGCCATTGTACTGGGTGACCCTCATTTCATTTCCTTTGACGGGAGGCACTTTGAACTCTACGGCTCCTGTACCTATACCTTAGCTCAAGTCTGCCAGCACAACCCTCAGCTCCAGAACTTCACTGTGTGGGTAGAGAATGAGAAGCTTGGCGATGGTCCTTCAGTTCTAATACGGAATGTGAAAGTCTTCGTTCATGGTTACACAGTCACCCTTCAGAGGGGAACAAAGTGGCAAGCAATGGTAGGTGAACCCCCTATTAGACAACAGTGTGCTTTACAATATGTAGTCATGAAGGAAACGTGAGGGAGAAGGTGTTGCGTAGTGGGTTCTGGAAAGCAGGAAGGACGCCGAGACGATGAGTACAACATAACAGCTCTTTATTGGGTGGAAGTGACTGTACTGGGGAATAGGGGCTAACTGCACTCTTATATATACCTGGCCAGTACCTGGCTAGGTACTCAACCAACCAATCGGATTGAACCTCTGTTTCCCGCCGAAAATGCTTCCTGCCAAAACAGTTACAGTTCAACGTCTCCTGGTGGTGAATCTTATACAGGCTTTAGGTGTTCCAATAAAGCCTAATACATAACAGAAGGGCCACATCTACCTGATCTCATCTGAGAATCATTGGATTGTAGAACTGAAAGGATGGCAAGGGTTATCTAGTCCAGCCCTCTGCACTAGGCAAATGAGCCAGTCAAATCATCCTCAAGGTGTGGCTGTCCATTCTCTTCTTAAAAAATGTTAGTAATGGAGAACCCAGAATCTCCATAGGTGGACAGTTGTAAAGAGCTTACCACTAGGACATTTATTTTATGGGTATCCATTATCATCTTCGGAAGGGAAAGTTTTAATACCTAGGCCAGGAATCTGTTTGGAGAGTAGGGGTTATATCCTCCGCCCCTCCCCCCATACACATTTTATTTGGACTTTGTATAACTGCAGGGAGTATAGAAATATAGCAAGGATGTCTCACAAGTGAACAGAAGCAGAAATCTCCGCCTGCTTAATGCACATTTTTGTGGGCCGTTTTCACACAATCATACTCACTTTTGACATTCAGCAGTGACGTTATTGCGATCTCAGAAGGCTTACAAAAAATGGGGTGGGGGAGATTTAGGAGTCACATGCATGTTTTCTACTTCTGATGATTTTGCTAATGCAAGATCATAAGAGAAGCTGCCCTTTTTGAGGGGAGGAAAAAAAAAGATGTTAATTACTTCTGCGAAGCAATGTGAAATGAGCATTAAATTCTATGCACGTAAAACCAGCACTTATCCCCAATTTTTATTCTTTGTTGGTACAGGTGGATGGACAGTTGTATACCCTGCCAATGAATGCAGCTGATGGGAAATTATGGATCACCCAAGAAGGGAACAACATCATTGTCTACACACCCTTTGGCCTCACAGTCCTATATGATACTTCCTCATATGTTCATGTTTCTGTCCCCAGTACTTACTTACAGGAGGCATATGTGTGGCCTAGCTGGCAACTTCAATGGTGATCTGAAGGATGACTTCATGCTACCTAATGGAAAACTCACTGAAAATGTGGAAGAATTTGTGGCTTCTTGGAAAGTCCCCGTGAAAGGTGTAATTTGTTCTGATGGCTGTGGGGACAAATGTCCCATCTGCAACAAAGCCCAGAAAGCAAAATATGAGGCTGGGAACTTCTGTGGAATGATCCCATCCAAGACAGGTCCATTCAAAGACTGCCATTCATTGGTGAACCCTGCAGAATATTTTGAACACTGTTTGAACGAGGCCTGTACAACCATGGAGGTTCAAGAGTCCCTTTGCCGAAGTCTTCAAGCCTATGTAGCAGCTTGCCAGGCCTCCGGCGCCAAAGTTAGAGCCTGGAGAAGCTCTTCCTTCTGCCGTAAGTTTGTAGGAAGTTACTTTCCATAAATAGCCAACGCTCTGCCTCAAGTGTCTTATTCTATCCATCTATGCCTTGCCTTACTATTCTTATTAATGGCTGTCTCTATCCAGTTCACAAGCATTTAAATCCTAAAATCCCCTGGTGCTTAACTGAGCTTGGATGCATTCGGATTATAAAAGAGATTCCAGAGTTGTTTCACCAATTACTTGTTCCAAGAATCCTCCCCTGGAAGATGTGCTTGCTAGACATTAGCGGTTCATTAGAGCAGTGTTTCTCAACTTTAGGAGATGTGGATTTCAACTTCTGGAATTCCCTAGCCATTTTAATCTATTTGCTTCTTCTGTTTTCCACAGCTCTCACCTGTCCGGCCCACAGCCACTATGAGCCATGTACCAGAACTTGTGATTCCACCTGTGCTGCCTTGTCTACTCCAAGTCAGTGCTCAGGGAACTGCTTTGAAGGCTGTCAGTGTGACGAGGACTATGTGTTTGATGGATCTCAATGTGTAGCCATGAAACAATGTGGCTGCACGTACCGTGGAGCTTACCTTAAGGTTAGGTTTTCTCCCCCTTGATGTGGTTGAGAGGAGAGAGGGGCTTTCTCCAGTGAGATGCAGACTAGGAAGGATCCCTGACAGACTACAGCTAGTCCTCGACTTACAACAGTTCGTTTAGTGACAGTTCAAAGTTACAAAGGCACTGGAAAAGTGACTTAGGACCATTTTTTTTTACAGTTATGACCTTTGCAGCATCCCCATGGTCAATGGGAAAGCCAGATTCATTAACAAACGGGTTACTAATTTAACTACTGCAGTGATTCACTTAACAATTGCGACAAGAAATGTCATAAGATGGGTCAAAACTCACTTAACAACTATCTCACTTAACAACAGAGATTTTCAGCTCAGTTTTGGTCATGCGTTGAGGACTACCTGTATTCGGTAGGAAAAAAACAACTTAAAAATGGGGGGGGGAGGCAGGAGTTTGAGAAAGAAAAGGATCACCGTTTGATAATCTGCCAGTCAAATGGCCAAACTGGCAAGGTTGTGTAAGCCCATACATGCCGTATATATTTATGTGGCGCTTTTAGATCCTGACTTCTGAATCTTTTCTCTCTGCAGCTGAATGCTTTTGTTTTATTCTGTGAATGAACAAACTGATCCATATTACGTCACCTCGCTAGTCAGAAAGCAGGGTTATTATGGGTAAAGACACCCATAAAAGTTATTTATTTATTAAATTGATATAGCAGCCATCTCACTGACAGGCAACTCTGGGCAGTTAAGATGGTGGCTGTGCTTTCTTTTGAGCTTGCTACAGACTGGGGTCTGTTCCCCAGAAAACGGGGAAGGTGGAAATGGGTGGGTGGCACGATCATGGGTGTCTTTAGAAGGAGCCAAACAATACTGTGTGCATCATGACGTGATTATTCAGAAACAGATGATCGATGGACGGCACGTGGATGGCATATTTGTATCATTGCACAAATTATCAATTGCACAAATGTGGCTTCTATCTATTTATCTATCTGTCAAAGTTTTGAAACCGCCCATTCTCCCTCATCTATCCAGGAACATCAAACAGCAGCTTGTATCTTAACTTTTCTGTTGATGCCCCTGGTTGCGGGACTGCAACATTAACTATGTTTACAATGAAACTAATTTAAAAATTGGAAGGACGGAGGGAGGGAGGGAGGGAGGGAGGGAGGAAAAGAAATACTTTTCTGTTCTCATTATAACAGACTCTGGGACTTTGCTCAACAGATTGGCGAGCACATTTACTCGGAGGACTGCACGGAAAAATGTACCTGTCAGTCAGCAGGTCAGCTCCAATGTAATGTAGGCAGCTGCCAGCCAGATACCTGTGTCCTTCGGGAAGGCGTGCATGTCTGTGTGGCGCTGGAAGCTCAATGCAAACTCACTGCCCGAGCGCACATCACTTCTTTCGATGGTGCCTCAGGGAGATATTCCTGCAGTGGAGTCTATGAAATAGCCTCTCTTTGTGATCAGAACTCTGCCTCCTGGTTCAGGCTGTTAGCGAGCATCGAAAAGGACTATACGAAAGAGACGGCGGTTGGAAAGTCTGTCTACTTTTACTTTCGAGGTGGATTCATCCGGATTATAAACCGAGAAAGGTTTTGGGTAAGTGAAGATCAAGAGCAAATCAAGAGCTAATGAGACACTTAGTAGCCTTCAACATGCATTCTTCAAAGTTGCCCCCCACCCCCGCTCCTAGAATAGCTCTCCATATATTCTGGCTAGAGAATGTAAAAGGCACTGGTGAGTTGATAGGGCAATTGATACTTTATCCTCAATCATAGGTTTTGCATATTTTAATAATAAAGTTGAATTTTAAATTTGGTAATAACTAAATTAAAGGTAAAGCCTTCCTTGAGTCAAGCTAGATTCTGGTTGAATTGATGGACATTCCTCTGTCGTACTGCCATCTTCAGGCAGTTGTTTTTGATTTCTCAGTAAAGTTGCAGTCGTAGGATTCTCAAGAAAATCTCATTCAATTACTAACCATTGCTTAGCTGCCAAAACTAGACAATGCAAGCCAGCAGCAGCTATAAACTAATGGGTATCTTTAGATGAGTTTATTCCTGATGAAAAAGAGCATGCAGATGTTTTTGGCAACTGTCTGCAAAAGGTGAGATACCTATTGTGCAGGGGTAGGCAACCTTGGCTATTTTATGACTCATGGACTTCAACTCCCAGAATTCCTGAGCCAGCCAGCCAGGAATTCTGGGAGTTGAAGTCCACGAGTCATAAAAGAGTCAAGGTTGCCTACCCCTGCTATTGTGTCTATCTCAAACCTCTTCTTTTGTTTCCACACAGCTGCAGTCTGCAAACATCTGATCTCTTGCAGAAGAGTTTGAAATTAAGCTGAGGACTATTTGAGTAGATCAGAGGGGGAAAGGAAACATTTTAAAATGGGCGCAGGGAAGTTTTCAGGATGCTAACTCTTGTCCTCTGTTTTCCAGGTAAATGGTCAGAAAATAACGCTGCCATATGAGAACAGCCCTGTATCCATGAGAAGAATTCAAGATAAAATTGTGGTTGACCATGATTCTCAAGTGCAAGTTTATCTCCATCCTGATGGAATGGTCACAATGGCAGCCAAGGAAAGCCTCAGAGGAAAGCTATGTGCTGCATGTGGAAATTTCAACAAAGACCATTTGGATGACTTGCAGCTGGCCAGTGGAGAGAAAACAAATAATTTTGATGAAGTACTCAAGTCCTGGGAGGCAGAAGATTTCCTTTAAATTGCCTCTAGACTGCTCTGTCTGTGCTTGCAATCTGATCTAACAGACTAGAGCAAAACGCAAGGGAAGCCCAACATTTTGTGCAGCATAGGCTCAACTACTTGTTTAGGAGAAACAGCAATCTTGATGTCCCAGAACTTCTCTTTGAAGGTGACCCCTGAACATCCTTCAAAAGGCACATTTAAGAATCTCTAAACTCATGAATAAGACTTTCAACGGAACAGGCAGAGTGATTAATTCCTAAATTTTGGAGGAACTATTGTTAGCCTCGATAGTTCGATCAGTCCAGGAAATCACAGGAGAGCTGAAACCACTATTCTTGAGATCAGCTATAGTAGCAGAAGCTTGCAAAACTGACTCTGCTGTACATCCTCCTCTTTTTTATACTTCAGTGAATTAGAGAGGTGTTTGCCTGAGATACTTCAGAATGTAATCTTGCTGCTCTGGACTTTGTATCCTTTTCCCTAGCAGCTGAACAATCCCTGCATATCTCTGTCCAAGTTGTCATCCTTACGCTCTACACCAGACATGTCAAACACAAGGCCCGGGGGCTGGATCCGGCCCGCGAAGTGGTTTCATGTGGCCCGCGAAGCCATCCTGGAAACAGTGAGGGAATGGCCCCCACTGCCTTGGCCCTGGCCCAGAGACCCTCCTTCTGCCAGAGACCCTCCGATCTGTCCCACTCCTGCCCAGGCCCCCAGAGGCACCCTTGATGCGAACAATGTAGAGCTGGCCACGCCCTCCCAGTAGGCCATACGCACTCTAGCCACGCCCACCCAGTAGGCCACGCCCACCCTGGCCATACCCACCCGGCCCCTTGAGGGCAACCGCAATGCTGATGCGGTCCTCAATCAAATTGAGTTTGACACCCCTGCTCTACACTATGCGCCTTAGCTGCAGAATGCATTTGCTTATGGTTGAGTATATTGTGCAAATACAGAAAATGAAGTGATTCAGTAAGCAAGTTAAATGTGTTGTGCAAACTCAGACTGCAGGTTATCATTATGGCTGGACTATGCTGGAGAACAAACTACTGCATTTTAAAGCTTAGCCTGGACGTAGTGAAGTCGAACCAAGTTATTCTTAATTCTACTTCCAGCAAAGATTGGTGGGAAAACATTACTCACCTCACTAGATAATCACAAAGCAGTTTGGGCAATTGCAAAGCTGACTGTAAATCACTCATAAATGTTGTCCTCCCCTATGCTCCTGCCCACACTCTCTCCTACCCAAAGTTTCCACCTAAATTGCAACTTTACTATTAAACTTTTGTTTAATATTTAAAACCGCTTGCTTGTGCAGCACACATTATTCACTAAATATTACAATAATTCTATGCACTAATTCATTCAGAGATTTACAGGAGAAACAACTAAGATTTTGTTCCCATTTCAAAATGTAATAAAGTTGGATTAGATAAATCAATGCTGTCTTCCATCTTTTTTAAAAGCAATAAATATTGCTTATACACAGGGAAATGCTTCAATACTTGGTTGCTCCCACTGGCCACAAAATGATTACATATTATTGTACATCAGCTGCGCTAGAGATCATTAATAATCTAAATGCTAGTAAAACTCTCTAAAGGTTTGTTTGTAAGCTTTAAGTGGGTGAAATGGTGCATTGTAGGGCAACAATTTTTGAACCAAATTATCTCAAATGGGTAACCTACAGAATGTGTTCAAAATCCTGGACCTGTGACTCCCATGAAATTGAAATTTCACAAAATTTATATAATAATTTATGACATAAAAATTATCATAAAACATGGCACAATACAAAATGTCCTAAAACATTTCCTGTTCTGATATTTGATTGCTGTACATTTCAATATGGGCTATTTTCAAGGCAGATTCATCTATGAATTGATCTTGACTTTTCTGGTCAAGAAAGTACATTAGATGTTCTGCCACTGTAGAAGATCTGATAAGAAAATCTCTCTGAAACTATGACACAACAGCTCATGGGTTGTCTACTATTTCTTACAGTTTGACCAAAGTCATGCTATGTGAATTAACTCATCAAGGCAATAATTTGTGCCACACTTAGCTTACACCTTGTGAGTGACCACAATCTATAAAAAATATCTCCTCTCTCTCCATACTGACACCAAACAGCACCAGTTCGATTGGAGCAACACAAAAATCATCAGCCACGCTACCACCTGCCACGCTTGTGAGTTCATTGAAGTCTGGCACCCCACAAGCAATTCCGTTAACAGACACATTGACCTGACAACCAGCCTACGAACCCCTCAGAATCCAAATCAACCACACAGCCAACCACAGAAAGCACTGACCTCAACCAAACCATGCAAGCCCCCCCCAGCAGTTCACCTCCCAATGATCCTTACCTGATGTAACCTCTCCATCAGAAGATTCTTACTGGTGACTCACACCTGAACCATCAAAAGACCCTGGCTTGATGTGACCTCACCATCACAAGACCCATTGACCACACAAAGCCCTTATAAACAGAAGAACATGAACAGTGACATCCCCTAAACTCCACTGAAGATGTTACCTAGCCCAGTGATGGTGAACCTTTTAGAGACTGAGTGCCTAAAAACCAGCCCCTCCCCATCCTGCCTGCTCCACCTCTCCCCGCCCCTCCCACCCCGCTCCACCTCCCTCTGCCCCGCCTGCCCGCAGGGCCACTCACCACCTCCACGGCCCACTGCAGATCACTCAGGTGGCCCAGCAGTGCCATGGCAGCTATGCCCTCCACCCGCACCCCGCAGCATCAACTGTGTGTGACGGGGCGCAAGGGCGGAGTCTTCTCCCCACTGCCCAGCTGCCATGTCCTTGGCTGCACTGCTCTGCACCGGCCACACCTGGGGGCAACTCTCCTCCAGGGGGGCTGCTGGTGAGGAGGGGGCCACAAGGGGAGGCAGGGGCTGGGGTGACGGTGCGTGTGCCCACAGAGAGGGCTCTGAGTGCCACCTCTGGAATGCGTGTCATAGGTTCACCACCACTGCTCTAGCTCTTCTTCTGTTTATTTGTTCATGACTCCCTAGGTAGGTTCATATCGTATTTTAAGCCAAGATGTACCTTCCTTGTTTGTAGTTGAGTATGTTTTTGGTGCCAAATTGACAGCAGTTTCTTTAATAAACCAAAATTAAGTAAAGCGTGGGTTTTGTGTGAACACAGGCAATATGTTATCTTCTGGAATACAACTGGTCTGGAGACAAACTTTATATTTAGATGTAATGTAATAGAATGTAAGAAATTAACTACTACCAATACAACGTTTGTCCATTATATCAGGGGTCTCCAAATTTGGCAACTTTAAGATTTGTGGATTTCAACTCCCAGAATTCCCAGGGCTGGCTGGGGAATTCTGGAAGTTGAAGTCCACCAGTCTTAAAGTTGTCACATTTGGAGGACGCCGCATTATATGACCATTTTCTCTCATCTTGCATTAGAGATGGCAATTCACCATCTCCAGGCTTTTGGAGAAATCATTTGCTGCTGTGAGGTTTCAGTTTTACGGCTACACAATTCATGAAGTAGAGAGACAAGTTAATATTTGTGCCTGCTGCTTCAGGCAGTTTCCCAAATAAGTCTATTTCCTTCACAGAGCAAATAAAGCTTTTGGAAAGGCCATCAACTTAAAGATTGTCAGATCAGATCAGAAGGTCAGAGTGGGGAATGGCCAGCTTTATCGATTTTGTCCCACTTTAAATTCTTAGGTGACCAAAACTGACCTGGAAAAAAGAATTGCATCTTTTTTAAAAAAAAAAAGATAATTAGGTTTAGCCATGGTTTCTTGCAAAACTCCCAACATCTGAGTTCAAACAATGTGGGTGGACTCAGCTAGTGTGACACTTGTTGGGAAAAACAAGTCAGAAATTATGTTTCCTGATTCTGGGTTTCTCGTCTTCCACTTGATATGTGAACTGGTAGACCTAACGAGACTGATTAATCTGCATAGTTCTGCTAAAGTACTTCTTGTTTATTTTAATTTTTGCAGGGATGGGACCCCATGAAGCAAAGTCACAGGGAACATATGGACAAAAGTTAACAGCACCATTGACAAGGCCAAGTACTTGACCTATGACTTGAATATTTCGCGGCTGATCACCATGGATGACAAGATTCTGTGTTGTCAGTTATAGAAAACATATCTGCTGCCCTTTCCCCTCTTTTGCAGAACTTTTACACATTAACTTCTTCTAATTCAGCTCTAAGCTCAGGGGCATTTGTGAAGCTCTCTTGCAAGCGTCAGCAATTTAACAGAATGAATCCCGCTGGATTAATGGAGAATTTATAGCTCGATTCACACAGTGTCCTAAGTTGTGATTTATTACATAAACCAGTGATGTTAAGCCATAAACCACGGGGTGTAGGTAGAAGGTCTTGGAACCAGATATTGGATCTGAGTCAAGGATCCAGTTGTGGACTGCACTGCTGAGACACATGTAAAACAACAAAGTCTGGAAACGAATGTAGGTGTGGAAATGATAACACTATTCAAGACCAGGAAGAGGGGTAAATGGGTTAAACAGTTTGAAAACCACCACACTATACACAAATATACTTTCTATTAGTGGAAAACCATTTAATTTGCCTAGAGATTTCTATAAATGTTTCACTGGAGCTGTACTGTTCAAATGTGTTTTAATTTCAAATGAAAAACGACCATAACATTGTATGAATCTTCACCTCCAATTTCTTTTTTGTTTTTTGGTGATTGTAGTCAAATACTTCCCAACTTCATCGGATGTATTCTGAAGAATATGTTTTCAGAGTAGCCTTAAATTTCACTTTGGGGATTTCTTTTTGGCAATCATCTGATTTTTGCTAGTCACACTCTTCTTAAACTTCAAAATTGGAACAATGACAGACAAACTTTCAGGATTTAAGAATTGGATTTTTTTTTTAAAAAAAAGCATGGGCATTAATACCACTTTGGGTAGGATGCCAATGCCTAAACTCTGCCTTTTTTTTTCTTATAAAAATACCCAAATCATAAAGAACTCTCCCCTCCAAGAATGCCTTACTTATCACAATAAAGTTTATACCATTAAATATGTTGCTTTTCCATGAAAAATCAATGCTTTGGGGGAAGAAAAAAATTGGAGGAGTGAGTGCTATACATCTATATGCGGTTTTCGAGATCCCAAAGGAAAGGTGGGACAGTCATCTATCAAGCAAGTGGACATAACAGAGATTTGGCAATTCCAAAATGGGATCTTAGAGATCACATGTAGACCATCATCTCCCCTTCATTCTAGGTGATGGTGGTAAAAACCCCAGCTCTTTTTGTTCCTTCTTTGTTATGTTATTCCTTTTTTCTCATATCTCTCTTTTATTTTCATATTTCTTCTCAGCTTTTTTGTTATGTTTTGCTATGTTACTAGTAAAGTGTTACTCACTGTTTCCTCCACCCTGTTTCCTTCTTACAAACAATGATAAACAAATGTTGGTTGTTGGGTTAGTAATGACCAATGTTGGCCACAATTGGGCGTAGTCCATGGAAATCCCAAATCTTCTTTTACACAGATACACAAAATAGGCTATTGTGCCTTTGTTGAACTTGTACCCCACTGTAAAGTCTGTTGAGATGTAGCTCATGTTTTCTGAAAAATTGTTGGCAGCACGATCATTACACTGGACTTGTGAAATTCGGCCTCTGATGCTTCATACACAACCTCTCTTCAGTTGCAACACTCTCTTCTTCAAGGGCTAGCCATGGTGGTTGTAAATTCTGAGTAAGTGAAAGGCGAATTCTTATTAGTCACCACTGGCGTCCCACAGGTCAAAAATTTCACAACCAGCATCATACTCACAGCTTAGGAATATTGACTCTTAAGGGTTGGTTGATATATTTATGCCCAAATCTTATTTAAATCTTCCCCATAGAGTATTCTGGGAATTGCTATTACTTCCTATATCAGGGGAGGTGAAAGAAGGAAACTCAGAATTACAGTAGGACCATCGTGTGCTAGTCACAAAAATCAATGGAACAGAAGGTAAGAACATTTGTATTGTCTTTTACTAAATCATGCTCAGGAATTTCAGAAACTATAGTTTTTGTGAATGAAGGCAAATATACATGTCCAAGAAAAATGTTGCAGGATCCAATCTGAGTCAGTCGCCAGGACCAAAGGTTTATTCTTCCAAGCTTTCCTGCCTGTGCTGGAATCCATCCTCAGGAACTTCTCTTTCTCCAGAATATGTGCACTGGGCTGTTCTAAGCGCTGCATTTATATGGCTCCTGGTTGTGTGGAGCTTTCAGTTGTTAATTAGGGTGTTGATGGCTACTTAAAACCTTCTTTTTTGAACAAGCTGGCCTGGTCTGATGGGATGGGGTTGGGTTTTTATAACTAGTTTTAATTTTTAATATGTATTAATTACTACGGGCATAATTGTTTAATCACTTTTTAATTTTTGTATTCTGTTTTTTTATTATGTATCGCCCTGTTCACCGCCCTGAGTCCTTCGGGAGAAGGGTGGTATACAAATTAAATTATTAAATTAAATTAAATTAAATTAATTATTAAATTAAATTAAATTAAATTAAATTACTTTGAGTAGCTTTTGTCCATTGTGAGATATGGGATAGTCGGCGAAACAAGTAGAGAGTCACACAGAGTGTGCAACCCATCCTGTTCTTTATTTAATAACACAACATTAAAATTTTCAGACATGCATGTTACAATTCTGGGTTGTCGTTTTTGCTCACTGACACAAAAGGAGGATAACGGTTGTATGAGCAGGCAGAAAGTCAACAAGTACTTGTCTGCTTGATTTCAAGGTAGGGTTACTGGGAAAAAAATGCTGGTTAAATTTCTTTTTTTCTTTTTTCCTTCTCGCTTACTCTTAAAGAACAGGATTCTGACTATTGGGGGGAAAAATCCTTTTGGCAGAGTCTTAATTATGAGCCCAAAGGCATTTGAGATCACACAATTTCCTTCTTTCCTATTTTATCTCTTAAATTATGGATGAAAATGGTCTCATTTAAAAAAAACAGCTGTGGGACCCTAATTTCAATATACTGCAATTCTGCCTGGCAGCAGCATCTGCTCCAGGGGACGAGGAGGGGTGCGAGGGGTGAGGGAAGCCAAGCATCTACTGGGGGGGGAAGAAGCCATGATGGTGGCTGCCCCCTCTTTAAAATGTGTTTTATTTCTTGTTTATTTAAATGTATTGGCTGCCCAACTTTGCAACACACCTAAACAAAATGACCTAGGCTTCAATCATTCAGTTGTGGTCACCAGCTCAACTTTTCTGACCCCTCCCCATATGCAGATGTTCTTGCTGACTGCACTCTTCTGATCACTGATTCCCCCTGCACAATTAATAATTAAAATAAATCAGCCTGTTCCCTTTGCTATTGCTTTATTTGCTCACAGCACTTATATGCCACTTACCTGTTACAGTTAAAAAGTACTCAAAACTAACTCAAGACAAGAGATTTATTTGATTTATATTCTGCCTTTAATATTTTTTGTAAACAACTCAAAGCAGCAGACATAACTAATACTGCTTCCTCCTCCTATTTTCCCAACAAGAACCCCAAGAAGAGTAACTGGTCTAAGGTCATCCAGCCAGCTTTTGTGCCTAAAGCAGAACTAGAACTCACCGTCTCCCAATGATTGGCCTAAAGTCAGCTTTCCTGCCTAAGTCAGGATCAACATTTCCAGTTTCCCAGTTTCTAGCCTGGGGCCTTAACCACCAAAGCAAACTGGTTCTTTATATTATATTTACATTAAAATACATACACAAGATATTTACCGAACATATTAAAATATCATTAGCACTGTTCCTGTTGTTTCTGATAAATGATTTGAGAGAGACAAACCATCTCTAATAGCCCAAAACTATCCTATTTGTTAAACTAAAAAAAAAGTGGGATTATGTATGATGTAAGTTTTGCAGCTCTCCAGTATACACTCATAAATAAGTAAAATGTTCCTTAAATTTTAGGGAGCTTCGGTAGCATTTATCTTATCCATATGGAAAAATTCTGTTGGTCTTATTTAGATTGAACTGCATGTGGGTGATTCATCCACCGAATCACAGAGAGTACCGCTGAATTGAGCCCCTCCATTCGCAAATGCATTTGAAGTTAATGGTGTGTGCTATAAAAACATGGAAAGCCAGTTTGGTTAGGTGTTAAAGCACCAGGTTAGAAACTGGGAGATATGAGTTCTAGTGCTGCCTTGAGCACAGAGCTTGTTGGGTGATCTATTCTCCCGCAGCCTAGCAATCAGACAATGGCAAACCAAGAAAATTGCTAAGAAAATTGTAAGGACTTGTCCAGAAAGTTGCCAGAAGCCAAGTCTAACCTGATGGCATGTGTGTATGTGTATATGTGTATGTGAATGTGTATGTGTATGTGTGTATGTATATGTGTGTGTGTGTGTGTGTGTGTGTGATATGCACACGCGCACACACACACACACACACAAACACTGAATGGTGTGTGTGAATGTGTATGTGTATGTGTGTATGTATATGTGTGTGTGTGTGTGTGTGTGATATGCACACGCGCACACACACACACACACACACACACACAAACACTGAATGGCTTTCAATAGCCAGATATTGGAAAGACAGAACTTCCAACAGAATGAAGGACAGAACTAATCTTAAAACTTATTTTGCAGCCTCAGTTAACAGGAGGTTAATCATGGAGATAATCAACCTCTGGACCAAGTTGAGTATGTTTTTCGGTGAGTACTCCATACCATCCCTGGTGCTCTTTGTTCTATTTTGTAAATGGGACAAGTGGGAATGTAATTGCACAACAAGCAAGTGTTCACATTCTGTGCTGATGTGAATATAAGATATCCTTCTAAGTTTGGCAGATGACACAAGATTCCTAGCCATAGCTTTGTAGAATACTGGCCAGATAAAAATTGCACAAATCAAGAAGTCTTGGAATTTTTCAGTAAGCCGTCTTCATTCCAGAGGAAGTCTGTCCAAGCTTTGAATCAAATGACACCATCTCAGTAGAAAAGTCATAGGCAAGAGGAGCAAACACGAACAAGGGCAAGAGAATTAATAGAATAGAAGAAGTAATTGACAGGGACTCTGTACATAAATCACAGACTCCATTGGCTCATAACTCACAAACTATTTGGAAGATGGTCTTGTTTAGTCATTGTACTTCATCACTGTTATTGTAATGGTATGTGGGGAAAATCTTGAGAGACTAAGCCAGGAGACATTGGCTAGGGAACAGTCAGATAACAGACAGCGTAGCTTGCAGTTGGATACTGGGCATAGTAAAACACTCAAGAGAAACTCTCCCTAGTTTCTTGGGCGGTAAAGGATGGGGGAGGGAAATTGTTCTTTCAGTCTTGCTGTCACAGTTCTGACTGACGAACCCAACCAAGCAAACACCTTTGAGACATTCCTATCTCTTAATGAAAAACTTTATTGTGTACATCATTTCGGTACTTATGAAAGCAAAAACAGCTCTGAAATTTGACACTTACAAGATTTGTCAACATAGCACTACAAGGAAGTAGAAGTAGTTTGTCTGGTTGTAAGGCCTAGCAGTTCGAAAGCACGTAAAAATGCAAGTGGAAAAATAGGGACCACTACGGTGGGAAGGTAACAGCATTCCATGCACCTTTGGCATCTAGTCATGCTGGCCACATGACCACGGAGACGTCCTCGGACAAGCGCTGGCTCTTCGGCTTTGAAACGGAGATGAGCACTGGGCCCTAGAGTTGGAAATGACTAGCACGCATGTGCGGGGGAACCTTTACCTTACCTTAAGGCCTAAGTGGAATTTTCCTCCAATGGGAATTTCCCATGTGTTTTACCAGGAAACATAGATAGGGCAGGCTAGAAAGGTCAGTGCCCTCCTAACCATACCCAAGCACTCCGAGTTTGTTGGCAAAGTCCATTTTGCTCTATGAGGTCATGGTGACCTAACCCTAAGTGGAATTTTGCTCCAATGGGATTTTCCCATGTATTTTACCAGGAAACATAGATAGGGCAGGCTAGAAAGGTCAGTGCCCTCCTAACCATACCCAAGCCCTCTGAGTTTGTTGGCAAAGTCCATTTTGCTCTGTGAGTTCATGGTGACTGAACCCTAAACCTAAGTGGAATTTTCCTCCAATACGTCCTCCATGGTGATGTAACCCTCACCCTATGTCTGTGGTGGCGATCCTATGGCTCATGTGCCACAGGTGGCACGCAAAGCCTTCTCTCTGGAAACGCGCATCGTCACCCCAGTCCTTGGCCTTCAGCTGGGTTTTATAAAACTTTTTTGGTTTAGGCCTCAGCCGCCGTGTGCAAAAATAAAGGGTTCAATCAATCAATCAATTTGAACTTCTCATGGGGAAAAAAAAGATCGTGCAAAGTTGGAACCGATTGATTGAACTTTTTAGTCCCACCCAGTCTTCTGTTACCACCACAACCATGCCCACCCAATGGGCCATGCCCACCCAATTGGCCACACAGACACAATTGGCTATATCCACACTATGGGCCACACCTATCCGGCACCCGACGATACATAAGTGGGTTTTGGGTTGCAGTTTGGGCATTCGGACTCTAAAAGCTTCGCCATCACTGTCCTATCTGATTTACCCTGTGAGGCTGACATCAATTTTGCAAGGTGAAAGTACAGTTGTCTCCCCCTCTTTATCATCCAAGAAACTAGAGAGGGTCTCTTCTGAGCCTCTTGTCCCATTCACTATTCAGCTGCAGGCTATGCTGTCTCTTATCTGACCGTTCCCTGGGCAGCGGCTCTTCGACTCACGTTTTCCCCACATACCATTACACTTACAGGAATAGACACATCATGTTGACCAGGTCCAAGTTGTACAATGATGTTCACTGGATTCCACCCCCTTTTGAGAACTCCTTTCTTGATCTTACCTCAACAAATGGCCGATGGATCTTCCACACTTCCAGAGAACATAGGCATGCTTGTTTTAAGACTATTTGAAAATGCCATTAGATTTTAATCATCTCTTTTTGTTCCTCCTTTAGGAATTTTGAGCTGGCCTGCTTGGATTATGTTAAATGTCCTCCCAAGCCCAGTTTCCTCAAGTCCATTAGGAAAAGAGTTTATCACTGCATTCATGCAAAATGGTTTTCCGCAAAGGTTCAAGGGAGACTTTAAGCTTCTCATTACAGGTTCTGTTCAGTCCACATATGTTACTATCGTCATGAAACAACCTGCACTGAGTGTAACAGTCATCGCGAATGCTGGAGAAGCACTCTCAGTGAAAATCCCACCGGAGGCTGAGATGGTTGGAAGCAATATTTTTGACAATACACTCACCATCCGGGCTAACAATGATATCTCCATTGTTTCCCTTTCCTCCAAACCACACTCTGCTGGCACCACTATTGTCTATCCCATGGAAAGCTTGGGTACTGAATATTATGTCATGACACCAAATGTGGGTACCGACCGCTATCGAGAATTTGCCGTTATCAGCTGGACAGAACCCACATCAATTGAGGTTTACCTGAAAGGTCCTGTTACTTTCCAAGGAAAATCCTATTTACGAGGAAGCAAGTTGACCATCTCACTTCAACCTTATCAGGCTGCTCAGTTCCAAGGCCAGGTGGACCTGTCTGGTACCAAAATAGTCTCCCAGAAACCAGTGGCTGTCTACAGTGGACATACATGCGTCTCTAGGCAAATCCAGTGTGATCATGTCCTTGAACAGCTTTTGCCAGTTACCAGCTGGGGCACTAAGTTCATTGTTCCCTCTTTACCTTTTAATACAGAATATGACATGGTGTATGTTTCTGCTTCCCAAAATACTCGGGTTGATGTCCAGAATGGACAAATCAAGAATAGCAGGGTTTTGCAAGCTGCCCGGGTAGGGTTTTACGGCATTCAAGGCACAACTGCCATGTCCATCTCAGCTAGTTCTGGCATCCAAGTTATGTTTTTCAGTGATGGTGGCACCTTTGGGAATCTTAAATATGATCCATTCTTCATGACAATACCTGATGTCTCCAGCTACTGTCTAGCCTATAACACCTATAGTAGCAACCAGTTTGAGAATTATGCCTTGATCATTGCCAAATCTTCAGAGACTTCTGGGATCACTGTGGACAGCAGGCCATTGCATACTCTGCAATGGCATGTGGTCCCTGGCACTGATTACTCTTGGACTGCTCACAGCTTAGGCCAAACACAAAATACTGTCCACAGAATAGAACATCCCAGCTTCCCTTTTGGGGTGTTGAGTGTTGGAATTGCAAATGGAAAGGCTTGCGGTTCTCCTGCTGTTTGTGCAACTGGTAAGAGGAAATTGCATCTTCCTTTCTTCATAACCTTGAGTACATCTTGAGTGTGTTCACACCATATATTTAGCCAGGTGAACAAAAGCCCTAACAGGTGCTTTGAGGCAACATGCTAAGCTTGATTAGTACGAACTTGGTTAACTTTTTTTGTGGCTTAGAATTTTTATTATATGAATCCAACCCATTTGGTGGGTTTATGTTTGAAACTTAAAGTATTGTGCATACCTGGGAAATGATTTAATGAAGTAATCAGATTCAATATAGTGTTTTAAAGCAGACATTTTTTCCTTAATTTAACTGACCTTTGCCTAACCTGATATGTTCCAGTATCTTGTTATATATCCAATATGTGGAAGGTTTTTTAATCAACCTCACATATGTTGTATTAGTGTGTTATGATATTAAGCAGTGAAATAATAATATTAACTATATACCAGGAATGGGTCTATTAACTTTGAACTGTGTCTGCAGGCTTCTAAGAAGTAGGACATTGTTGAAAAAAAAGATCAGGTTGGGGAAACCTTTGATTTAATCCATCCACCTCTTTCCCAGATCTCCAATACCCCTCAGAAATTATTGCTGTGGAATCCCAAAGCTGACTTCACACATGACAATTTGGATGTAATTTTTTACTCTCAATGTCTCTCTCTGAAGGTCCACATAAATACAAAAAGTGGGAGATGCATGGAGGGATTTGTAAGGGATAGTTGAAACAAGAAATATTTTTCATGCATACTTCATTAGCATATTTCAAGGTCCAAAATGGATGTGTCCTGCAGTAGTGCTACATTCATGTTATTCAAAACAGTCTCAAAGATGGGTTTCAATGGGCAGAAAGAGGAGGTAATAGGAAAACTACACCATTAACATAAATTAATTTATCTTGAGATCTAAGTGCTTGAAGCTATGAATCTGCTGAGTTAATCAACAGTGTAACATATTGCTGTGTTCTGTTTTCCTCTCTCAGATCCCTGCAAAGCACTCAAGTGCAGGACCAAAGAAGAATGCAAAATACTACAGGGTCAAGCAACTTGCATCCACAAGTACGTAGGGACGTGTGTAGGCACCACAGCCAAGTATTTCCAGACTTTTGATGGCCTCTTTTTGGATTTTAAAGACTCTTGCACATACAGCATTGCACAGTATTGTGGCAGTGACCCAAAGCTTGTGCCCTTCAAGGTTGAAGAGAAGAACAGCAAGATGGACACTCAGGGTGTTTTCAAGCTCCAGCAGATCCATATCAAAGTCTATGGTCATAATATTACTATTGACAAGGAAGAAGATGTCCGAATAACGGTAGGAACTGCAGCTGACTGGTTTGCATCTGTTTCATTCACCATTACTTTTCCAAGTTTATTTTAATATAACATGCAAATAGCAACAAAGATAATGAGGGAATGGGGAAAGGTAAAGGACGGGTACAAGGCAAAAAGGAAAGGGGAAAGAAAAGCAGTGACTTCCAACTTTTTCCGCTGCAGTATCACTGTTCCAATATTTCAGGGGCTCCTACAAAGAAGAAGAGGGGGTCAAACTATTTTCCAAAGCACCAAAAGGCAAGACAAAAAACAAGGGATGGAAACTAACCAAGGAGAGAAGCAACCTAGGACTAAGGAGAAAATTTGTAACAGTGAAATCAAGGCACCCCTACTCCTTCTTTTCATTAAACTAGACATACCCAATTCCTGCAAACGTTCCTCATATATTTTAGCCTTCAGTCCCCTAATCGTCTTTGTTGCTCTTCTCTGTACTCTTTCTAGAGTCTCGGCACCCTTTTTACATCGTGGTGACCAAAACTGGATGCAGTATTCCAAGTATGGTCTTACCAAAGCATTATTAACACTTCACGTGATCTTGATTCTATCCATCTATTAATACAGTGTAGCACTGCGTTGGCTTTTTTGGCAGCTGCAGCACACTGCTGGCTCATATTCAAGTGGTGTTAGGAAATGTGAATTACATCTTGTTTCTTTTCCTTTTCTGTTTGTAGGTGAACGGTCTGGGGGCCAACATCCCTACTACGGTGATAAGTGGCAAAGTCAAAATCAGTGAGAGCAATGGACATCTCACCATTGCAACCGATTTTGGCCTTCAGGTGTCATTTGACAACAACTGGGCTATAGTGATGACTCTCCCCAGCAGCTATTATGGAACCACCTGTGGGCTCTGTGGGAACTTTAACGAGGTAACAACTGATGACATGATTGATCTTAATGGCACACAAGTGTCCTCCATTATGGCCTGGGCCAGTAACTGGAAAGTCAATGACCAGGATCTTGCTTGCTCAGATTCCTGTCAAGGAAACTGCTCGGCTTGTGATGACAGTCAGAAGGAGCTTTATGGCAGTGAGGAATATTGTGGAATTATTAACCATCTTTCAACTGAACTTTTTGGGGGGTGTCACTCCACCATGGACCCCAGAAGCTACTACAATGATTGCATCAACCGAATGTGTGTAAACCAAAGGGACAATAATGTGTTGTGCCAAACAGTGGAGGCCTATGCCACGGCCTGTGAAGAACAGGGCATCCTTGTTAATGAATGGAAAAAGGCAGCTGGCTGTGATCAAGATCTGACTGACCACAGCACAAATGAGACAACTGATGGAGGTATCTGTACAAAAGTGAATGTTATGGAACCATTTCCTTGACATCAGAAATACTACGAGTCCCTTGCCCCACCCAACATCCAGCTGGGGGCTGTGCTGTCTCTTATCTGACTGTTCCTCTGTCAGTGCGTCTTTGTCCAGGCTCCCAAGCTCTTTCCCACTGAGGGCTGCAGAGGATGGACTGTGTAATACTTGAAATATGGTATTTGTAGTAGACAATTACAGATTCTCATCTTGGGGAAGGGAGGAATTGAGTCTAGGATCCATGTGCCCTTCATTTGGCGAGCTGGGACACTGGGGCTTTCTGAGTTTGAAAATCTTCCAGAGGAGGTCAAGATCAAGCTTGGATGGCAGGGGACCAAGATCCAAAGGGTCTTAAGGCCTTCCTCAACCATCTTTATGAATATGAGCTATGGTTCATCTGGCAAACCTAATTACTCTGCCAGGGAACAGAAATACAGGTAATCCTTGATCATTTGTAAGCCGTGATGGCGCAGTGGTTAGAATGCAGTACTGCAGGCTACTTTTGCTGACTGCCAGCTGCCTGCAGTTCAGCAGTTCAATTCTCACGGGCTCAAGATTGACTCAGCCTTCCATCCTTTCAAGGTTGGTCAAATGAGGGCCCAGATTGTTGGGAGCAATATGCTGACTCTGTAAACTGCTTAGAGAAGGCCGTATCTAGTACTGTGAAGAGATAGATAAGTCAAAGTGCTATTGTTATTTTTTTAGTGACTGTTCAGAGTTACCACAGCACTGGAAAAAAGTGAATTATAACTAGTTTTCACACTTATGACTGTTGTAGCATCCTCGTGGCCATGTGATCAAAATTTGGATACTTGGCAACTGGCAGGTATTTAGGACAGTTGCATGCCCCGGGGTCATATGATCACCATTTGTAATTTTCCCAGCTGGCTTCCGATAAGCTAAGTCACATTCACTTAATAACCAAATGATTCACTTACCAACTGCAGTGATTCACTTAACAACTATGACAAGAGAGGTCATAAAATGGGCAAAACTCACTCAATAACTGTCTTGCTTAGCAACAGAAATTTTAGGCTCAGTTGTGGTCCTAAGCTGAGGACTACCTTCTTTTCTCTGGGAGCGTTTGACAGCTGAACTGTAGGTCATATTCATAAAGATGGTTAAGGGCATTTACAACTTCACTTCTGTTCTGATGTATCTCTTAGGCTGTATTGTTGCCCTCTTTGAAAACAACATTTGCAGTGCTCCTCTGCATCTGAAATGGTATAGGGTTTCCTGCCTGAGCAGGGGGTTGGACTAGATGACCTCCAAGGTCCCTTCCAACTTCTTCTTCTTCTTCTTCTTCTTCTTCTTCTTCTTCTTCTTCTTCTTCTTCTTCTTCTTCTTCTTCTTCTTCTTCTTCTTCTTCTTCTTCTTCTTCTTCTCCTTGTCCTTGTCCTTGTCCTTCTCATTATTATTATTATTATTATTATTATTATTATTATTATTATTATTATTATTATTATTATTATTATTATTATTATTATTATCTCTACATCTCTGGGCTGATCTGTGATTTAACTGTATGGCTTATTAATCATAATCCAATATTACGTACTCTCCCAACAGCTCACATCTGCCCAGAGAACAGCCACTACGAAGCCTGTGGAAATGCTTGCCCAGACACCTGCTTTGAGCCATCCTCCTCCTCTTTCTGTACACTGAGTTGTGTGCCAAAGTGCCAGTGTAACAGTGGTTATGTCCTCCATAACAACCAGTGTGTCCTTGTTGAAAGCTGTGGCTGTCTCTACAATGGCTTCCAGTATGAACTCGGAGAAGAATTCTGGGAAGATGAGAGCTGCCATTCGCGCTGCAAGTGTGATCTCAGCCAGGGGACAGTAAACTGCTGGAAGGCCACTTGTAAGGCCGGTCAAAAATGTACCACGGTCAACGGTGTGCATCACTGCAAAGGATCGGCTTACTCCACCTGCATTGGAACTGGAGACCCGCACTATACCACCTTTGATGGACGGAAGTATGACTTCCAGGGTAGCTGTGTTTATCAGATGGCTGGGGTCTGCTCTGAGGATAGCAGTCACACCCCATTTTTAGTCATAGTAGAAAACAACAATCGAGGCAATAAGGCCGTTTCCTTTACCAAAGTTGTGACTTTGGAGGTCTATAATATGACTCTCAGCCTGAGCCAAGAGCATCCACGCAAAATTCAGGTAAAAAAAATTGCTAAAGGATGGAGAAGCTAAAATAAAGGGAAGTGTATAGCCATTAGGGGTAGAGTGTTGTATGAGTCAGCTATAAAAGTCTGAGACTGCAACTTGATTGCTGCACCAGGACAAAGGTTAGTTAATGTTTAAAATAAAGCCTTCCTTCGTTCCTCTCCCCTCCCCTCCTTGCTGTCTCCTTCCTTCCTTCCTTCCTTCCTTCCTTCCTTCCTTCCTTCCTTCCTTCCTTCCCTCCCTCCCTCCCTCCCTCCCTCCCTCCCTCCCTCCCTCCCTCAATAGACATTTTCTTCTTTCCAACATCTTTTGGTTCAATTATTACTGTCAGCTCCTTAATTTATCCTAATCTCTTTCTCTTCATTAACTGTTTTTCATTTCCTTGCTTGCACACCGCTATAATATTTCATCTTTGCTATGTGGAGCTACAACTTTCCAATGGCCAGATCAACCAAAATGTCAATTGCAGTTACATTTTTTTTTTAATCCTGAGAGTTCATTATTTTGGTCCTGAAAATTCCCTATAGATTAGCTGGGAACTGTTTCTAATATAGGGGATGGGAACCTTTCAGCTCTGGCATCAGCACATCTTAAGAAATAACATGAGCAGCTAGCATCCCCAAACATCAGGTTATTTATAAAGCTTAACTTTTAAAAGAAAGGTTACCTAAATTTACTAACAAACTAACTGAACATTATTTTGGTCTTTATTATTGGTCTTCCCTGTACTCAGATTAATGGAGTTTTGATGGACCTACCCTTCTCCCATGAAAATAAATTGAAGGTCTACACCAGTGGGGTCCATGGCTTCATCAAGACAGACTTTGATCTGCGTGTCAGCTTTGACTGGTACAGCTATGCCAGGGTCATCGTTCCTAAAACCTATGCCAATGCACTCTGTGGCCTCTGTGGTAATGCTAACCAAGATCCAAGTGATGACCTTCTCATGAAAGATGGAACACAAGCAGGGAATGAAATCCAATTTGCAAACAGTTGGAAGGTGAAGGAGATCCCAGGGTGCTCCACAGGATGTACTACTGATTGTCCAATCTGTAATGATGAGCAGAAGAAACTCTACAAGGGAGGCCAATTCTGTGGCATCCTTATCAAAAAGAAGGGACCATTCAGGCAATGCCATAAAGTCATTGATCCAATGTCCTATTTTGAAGATTGTGTCTTTGATACCTGTGTATACAAGGGCCATCACGACACCCTCTGTGGTGCCATCAGTGCCTACGGGACAGCCTGCCAAGCTCTGGGTGTCCACATTAAACAGTGGAGATCAGCTTCTTTCTGCAGTAAGTGTTGTGTTCAGGTATTTTAGCCATAGCCGGAAGAACTTCTTCTGGCATTTCTATGATTATCGTGTTCCCAAGGTAGAGAATCATCCTAGGAGTCAAACCGTAGGTTAAAAAATCTTCCCAAAAAATATGACTCCAGCAACTATTACTGTGGTTTTCATAGCCTTTCAAGCTTAGTAGGAAGCCAAATTTGATGGCACAGGAAAAAATATATTGGCATTTGATGGAATCGCAATGATGTAACTTATGCAAATGACAACATACAATGGCATCACTGACCCCTGCAGATGCCCCTGTAGCCCATCCCTCTTCTCTAGTGGTCCTTTCTAAGGACACGGCATTTTATATTGGGGCTCTTATGGCTTGGAATATTTAGTTATTCATTTATATCTTGCCTTTATTATTTTTTACAAATAACTCAAGGTGGCGAACTTATCCAACACCCCTCATATTTTCCCCACAACAAAACCCTGTGAGGTGAGTTGGGCTGAGAGAGAGGGACTAGCCCAAGGTCACCCAGCTGGCTTTCATGCCTAAGGCAGGACTAGAACTCACAGTCTCCCGGTTTCTGTTTTAGTACCCCAACTACTAGAACAAACTGGTTCTTATGCTGTGTTTCCCAAACTAGCTCTTATGCTGTTTTCCGCACAGCATAAGAACCAGTTGGGTCCAGTAGTTGGGGCACTAAACTAGAAACTGGGAGATTGTGAGTTCTAGTCTTGTTAGAAGGAAGGGTTTGTTCTACCCTTGGCAGAAGGAAAGTCTATTGTTTTTCTTCCCCATTCTTTCCAGGCCTTCCCTGCCCACGTAATTCCCACTACGAACCCTGTGGACATGGGTGTCCTGCTACTTGCCAGAGTCTCTCAGCTCCAGAAACCTGTGAAGCTCCCTGTGTAGAAGGATGTTTTTGTGACTCTGGGTTCATTCTGAGTGGAGATAGATGCACTCCCCTTGCTGAATGTGGCTGTTCGCACAAGGGCAGGTACTACAAGAAGGGAGAGGAGTTCTACCCAACCACTTCTTGCCAGGAGAAATGTCATTGTGCAGACAATGGAGAGATTGAATGCTACCCGTTCTCTTGCGGCGCTTATGAGGTGTGCAGGATGGAAAATGGAATCCAAGATTGTCATCCTCTGGGATATGGAACAACCATAGCTACTGGTGACCCTCATCACATTTCCTTTGATGGGCGAAGTTTTGATTTCCATGGGTCTTGCACTTACATCTTAGCCAAAGTATGCAGCAAGGATCCTCGCTTAGTGCAATTCTCAGTCTTGGTGGAGAATGAGAAGTTGGAACGCTGGCATGCATCTACAAAAAAAGTTATCATCTCAGTGCAAGGATATTCCGTTGTTCTTGAAAGGGAAATAAAGTGGAAGGCCTTGGTATGTTCCTAATACATTAGTGAGGGTGAATAATAGATGCTGATGTTGCTCACAATTGTAAATATTTCACATGCAACTAAGCATGTGTGACTAGAAGTAACATCTTTCATCTAAACCAGGGGTCTTCAAACTTGACCCTTTTATGATTTATGAACTTCAACTCCCAGAATTCCTCAGCCAGGCATGTCATAAAAGGGCCAAGTTTGAAGACCCCTGACCTAAACCAACCTTGGTTGCTTTAAGACTTGTGGACGTCAACTGCCAGAATTCCCTGACCACCCACACTGACTAGGGCATGGGTGTCAAACTGCCGGCCTGCAGGCCGCAGTGTCATGGAGAAACCGCGCCCATCCCATTGCCGGCAATGGGAAAAAGTTCCGATACGTCGCGCGACATCACGTGACGTCGCGAGTTTGACATGTCTGGACTAGAAAATTCTGGCAGTTGAAGTCCACAAGTCTTAAAGTAACCAAGGTTGGACACCTCTCATCTAAACTATATCCTATGTCTTTATACAGGTGGATGGAGAGTATTATACATTGCCAATAAGCACCGTTGATGGAAAACTTTGGATCACACAAGAAGGGAACAACATCATTGTCCAGTCTCCTTTTATTCTCAGAGTCTTCTATGATGCTTCTTCACATATCCATGTCTCAGTCCCCAGCACGTATCATGGGCACCTGTGTGGCTTGGGTGGCAACTTCAACAGTGACCAGAGTGATGATTTTATGCTGTCTAATGGAAAAATAACTCAAAGGATGGATGAGTTTGGTGCTTCCTGGAAAGTTCCTGGAAACGGCATCCAGTGCTCTGACGGTTGTGGGGAGAACTGCCCCACCTGCAGTGCTATCCAGACTGCACCCTATGAAATGGAACGTTCTTGTGGAATGATCCAATCCAAGACAGGCCCATTTAAATACTGCCACCCATTGGTTAGCCCCGTTAACTACTTCAGATTTTGCCTCCATGACATGTGTTTGGCCAATGGATCAGGAGATACCTTGTGTCAAAGTCTTCAGGCCTACACGGCTGCATGCCAGCTGGCTGGAGCCAACGTTGGACCTTGGAGAACAGCCTCCTTCTGTTGTAAGTTTGAGATAGCTAACGATCACTTCTTTTTGACTGTTGTCTGTCACTATATTTTCAAGGCAATGTCTTTATGCAAACTCATATTAAAGAGACACCAGGAACACTATATCTTAGGCCTGTGCAAAGCAGGTACTCTGAACATGTTTGAAAACATTGGTAGCTCAAGGTTGGGAGGGTGGATTGGACTATGGGAATCCTCCAAGCTTGGTTTTACACCTGTAGTTGCTTCATTAGTCATCTAAGTAACACTGAAGATGCCACCTACATGGTAATCAAAGGTCTGCAAGTAGAAACTAAGCTCCTTATAACACAATCAGCTTTGGCATGTCACTATAAGTATCAACAGGGGTACAACCTGCCCTGAGCCCCAAGTGAAACATCAGAGACAAAGGCCTTGTCTTCTTTAGAGAAATTATCTGAGATCTACAGATTTACATGTAGTGGTATGTGATGCCAATATTGAAGTTTTCCCAAAGGTGGTTTTATTTTAAAAGGCTTTCTGGACTTTCTGATTTTTCTTTAAGGCATTTTGCTTCTCATTGAAGAAGCTTCTTCAATTCCTTTGAAGTTCTTGGCTGAGAAGCAAAATGTCCTAAAAAAAAATAAAAATCAGAAAGTCCACTTGCCTTTAAAATAAAAACACCTTCGGGACAACCGTGACCTGGAGGAATGAGAACAACGCTGAAGTTTAACTCCCGTCTAAATAAATATGGTGCATTCCATCTTGCTCTTTTCAGCTCTTTCCTGCCCAGCTCACAGTCATTACAAGTTGTGTACCCGATCCTGCGACTTCACATGTGCTGCCTTATCTGCTCCAACCCACTGCACAGGAGAATGTTTTGAAGGCTGCCAATGTGACAGTGGCTACGCATTTGATGGGGAGGAATGTGTGTCTGTGGATAGGTGTGGATGTGTTTATGAAGGGCGCTACATCAAGGTAGGTGTGGTTCATGAAATAAGTTCTTCATGACTCAACTAGGAAGCTTCGTTTTTGACAGAGCCTGGGAAAAATTGCTCTGAATTTATTTGTCACTGCAATGGTTCAGAAATTGTAAATGTGTTTACAATACACACTGTCAATATTTGTACCATTACAATTACAGGTAGTCCTCGCTTAGTGACCATTCAAAGTCACAATGGTCTTCCCCAGAGGTACTTATGACCCATTTTTGAAGTTCCAATGGCCACCCCTCCTATGGTCACACAATTACATTTTGGGGTGCTTGGCCAACTGGCTTGCATTTATGGCCGTTTGCAACATCCCACACAATTTTAGATTTTTTTTTTATTTTTTGCCAGTTTTCAGCATTTACTTCCGGTTTCTGGCAAAAAAATGTCCATTGGAGGAAAATGGACTCATTCACTTAATGACTGTGGTGTTTGGTTAGTGACCACCACAAAAAAAGGGATAAAATCAGGTATGGTCACATGGTTACCTCCTTAACAACTTCCATGACTTTTGATTGTAATTACAGGCTCAATTACAGTCATAAATCAAAGATCACCTGCATTAGTTTTTGGTATATGTCAGGGGTGGTCAACCACAATCCTTTTGCCACCAGTGGACTATAACTCCCAGAATCCCTGAGGCAGCTTGACTGGCTCAGGAATTCTGGGAGTTGAAGTCCACAGTTCATAAGGGGCCTTACCCTGGTATATGTGAAGCTTAATGCCAGGCCGTGTTGAAACAAGGATTATGCAACACATTCCTTTGCTGCTGCTGTTCATCTTCTTAGGGTTTTTCTGGCTTGGTTCCAGCATCTACCTGTTTGTCTCACACTTGCCTAGTTCACACAGTGAGGCTCTCAATGCCTGATGCAATGAAGGGTCTTTGTTTCCCAGCCAGCTTGCCATCTAGGCTGATATTGCCATACACGATTAGTCTTTTGATTAAATTGGGGTTTTACATGCCCTGATATACTGTATTCATTGAAAAATAATCCTGATGCTAAAAATGCTCAGCTTCTTTTACGCTTGTTCACAACCATTTCCTCTCTAATTTATATTTAGATGAGGGCTTTCCCCCCCCCCCTTCTTCTTACATCCAAGTCAAGGATTATAGGTTAAAATCAGTACCTAACCAATCTGAATTGACCACTTTAAGACCATTTGAGAGTGCTACAATGGACGTGTTCTGGAGTTTTTCCACCTCCAATACGATTTCTTCTAGAGATAGGGCAATATTGCTAAATCTAATATTTTCCAAGTTACTCAGAGAGTCTTCTCTTGCCCCACTCAAAAAAAAACCCCACAGCTTGTATGGGTTTTAGATTCCTTACATTTGACAGTGAGGACAAATTAACCAGTGGAACAGAAGTTGCCTTCAGAAGTTGTGGGTGCTTCATCACTGGAGGTTTTTAAGAAGAGGCTAGACAGTCACTTGTCTGAGATGGTGTAAGCCCTCCTGCTTGAGCAGAGCACTGGACTAGAAGACCTCCAAGGTTCTATTCCATCCCATTCCATCCCATCCCATCCTATCCTATCCTATCCTACCCTACCCTATCCTATCCTATTTTGTTTCTATTCTATTCTATTCTATTCTATTCTATTCTATTCTATTCTATTCTATTCTATTCTATTCTATTCTATTCTATTCTATTCTATTCTATTCTATTCTATTCTATTCTATTCTATTCTAGTCCAGTCCAGTCCAGTCCACCCTACCCTACCCTACCCTACTCTATTAACTTAATAACTGTAGTGATTCACTTAACAACTGTGGCAAGAAAGGTCATAAAATGGGGCAAAGCTCATTTGCTTAGCAACAGAAATTTTGGGCTCAATTTTGGTTGTAAATCATGGACTACCTGCATTTGATTCAGTTTGACTTAATACAATGCAAATGTTTATTCTGCAGGCATTGCTCCCCTGTTAAAAACTGCTAGTGGACATAAATTTTTTCAGCTTGTGCCCCTGTGTTTAAGTGGAGTAACTAGTGTTTGAATTAATCCCACAGTTTGTGTTCCATGGGTTCACCTGATGAAAGCAGGAACCTCAGTTCAAAGTGACGTTCTTACTCTATTTCCTGGCTTGATCTGATGAATCCAAGTACCCGATGCATATCCAGTTTGGCATCCATTCTGTGCAAAAAAAAATGGCCTTGCCCAGAACGTATAAGCATTTGGAGTTAAATTGCTACCATTAGCCCCATTTTGTAAGGAAGTGCTCGTGTGTTTCTTTTTAATATTCCCATTTGTTTGGTTTTGTTTATTCTGTTCCATGCATGATTTCCTTGGTAGCTATAAGGTGATTTTTCACTGGAGTTTTGTTTGTCTCTCTTTGTGTTTGTGTGTATGTGTGGAATTGTCTCTCCAGGCAGGAGAGACTATCTTCTCCAATGACTGCTCTGAGAAAAGCACTTGCCACCCATCTAACCAGCTCATCCGTGTCAAGAACAGCTGTGGTCTGGGAGAGACTTGTATGCTCACAGCCAAGGGGTATGGCTGCATAAGACAGGAAGGCCATTGCACTCTCAGCCCCGAAACATGGTTCAGCTCCTTTGATGGAGTCCAAGGGAAGCTTATCACCAGTGGTGTTTACAAGCTGGCATCCTATTGTGATGAGGACTCACCCTCCTGGTTTAAACTGGTGGTGGACATCAATGATTGCAACAATGGCATGGTGCCGGCTGCTACCGCCATCTACCTCTTCTTCCGGGAAGCGTTTATCACAGTGACTAACTTCAAGGAGACTTGGGTAAGCTGTTGCCCACAATGGGTCATGTGATCGCCCATTTGCATCTTTCCCAGCCAGCTTTCAATGAGCAAACTCAACGGGGGAAGCTAGATTTGCTTAATGGCTTCATGATTTGCTTAAAAAGCTTTGCAAAAAAGGTGGTAAAATTGGGTGCCACTCATTTAATGACCGCCTTGCTTAGCAACTAAATTCTGGTCCCAACTGTTGCCATAAGCAGAGGACTGCCTGTACTTAAGTCCATTATAAACCCACAACAACAGAGTCTTGATCCCAAGAATCCTCACATTCCATGTCTCTATTGCTTTTCTTTTAGGTCAATGGACTATTGGTCCAGCTCCCCCATAACATCTCTTCAGCCATCTCTATCACTGAAGCTCAGGACAGCATCGCCATCCGTCAAAACTCCCAGCTCCAAGTTCTCTACAGTCCCAGTGGCAATGTAACCGTGAAGGTCACCAGCAACATGGCAGGGAAGTTATGTGCCCCTTGTGGGAACTTTAACAACGAAGCTTCGGATGACTTAAAGCTACCTAATGATCAGATGGCGGATAACATTGCTGAGGTTGTTGAAGCTTGGAAGGCCAGGGATTTCTTAGGATGGTAAGTAATCCCATCTGCAGCTTGTGACCCTTTAAAAATGAAGCAGTTTTATCCAGGCTTTGTTGAAGAAACTAGGGGTAAGTCCTCAACATATGACCGTAACTGAGCCCACCAATACAGTCATAAGTTGTGCCAGTTGCTAACTGGGTCACCATAAGACTGTGCCTGACATTGCAGTCATTTAGCAGTGATTGTAAAGCAAACCCCGCGGTCATTGGGCAACTCTATTGTCCGCAGTGGACGATTTTTGCTAGAAATTGGACGAAAATGTTAAATTGCAGTCATGTGACTGTGGGACACTGCTAATGGCCATAAATATAGGCCAGTTGCTGAGTGCCAAAACATGATCATGTGACTGCAGTGGGATGCACTCAGCTTTCAGAATTTCAAATCCAGGTTATAAGTAGTCCTGGGAAGCTCCGTCGTAACTTTGAACAGTCCCTAAGCAACTGGTCATAAATCAAGAACTACTTCTGGTTTAGTGAACCCCCTGTTGCCCAATGCCTGCAATGACTAAACAGCGGTGAAGAATTTCTATTCCCATACTTAGTCTTCCAAAATAGAAAAAATGTAATGCATAGGCTCAGATTGAACCTTCATAGTGAACTGGTGAAAAGAGGCCTCCAAGAATATGAAACTAGCTCTAGATAGCAATAGCAATAGCACTTAGATTTATATACCACTTCGTAGTGCTTTAAAGCACTCTCTAAGTGGCACACAGAGTCAGCATATTGCCCCCCAACAATCTGTACCCTCCTTTTACTCAACTCAGAAAGATGGAAGGCTGAGTAAACCTTGAACTAGTGTGAATCGAACTCATGAGTATGGGCAGAATTAGCCTGCAATCCTGCATTCTAACCAGTGCACCACCATGGCTCTATAACTTGGTCTTCTGCTTCCTTCCACAGTTAGTAATTCCTAAGAGAACTGATGCTGTTTTGAATGGTAAGTGATTCTCCAGAATACAGTTGCTCCATCACGGACATAATCTGAATTACAGAGATATAGTATCTAAATCATCAGACTTTGGGCTGGATTTTTCCTCCTTAAGTCTTCTTCAAACAAAAGACGGTGCAGTGGGTAGCAGGAAATACCCAGGAGAATACATTTGGTGTTTGATATATTAATGTACAATCAATTATTAAGTCTAGTAGACAAGAATGGAATCCCCATATGAAACAGTAGCATATAATAAGCAGATTGCTATCATCTTAATGGCCTGTAGACTTCCCATAAGCATCTGTCTGTCTATTGTAAGAACTACAAGAAGCTTTTATCATAAGCTTTATCTTTAACAGGTCAAATTGCTTTGTGAATGTCAGTGGGAACTTCACATCTGATACCCCACTGGCATCTTCGGAACCCAAAATGTGCAAAGCTATTTTTTTTAGCAAGCAAGCATTATAAATTAATACACACGCTATAAATCCTTTGATATTGCTCATATATTTATGCAAACCCATTTTCTTAAGTACTTTTGGATGTATTTGTGTGAAATATCTCCATATGCAATATTTAAAGGAGAAGAGGGGAGTACGTTGTATTCGGGATGGAAATACCACCAATGGTTCAGAATGAACAACTGTGTTACTATTTGCCCCGTTCCATATCCATTGCTGAGGAATATGCAGTCATCCATAATGTGATTTCATTGGATACTAGCTTAATTTTTCTAAACATGATGGGAGAAAACTCAAGCAAATGCAACATTCCCCAGAATCCTCTTCTTTCTTGTATTGGAGAGGTTGCGTTCACATAAAATCCTTAGCCTGGTGCTTGGTACAAACCTAATCATTTTTCATCAGCACAACATTCTCAGTTAGATCAGACTGAGTGGGAACCGGCCTTTGTAACCTTTAATTCTCTTTCTTTCCCATAGATGGTTTCCTGTTCAAAGGACAGACCAGCTGTGATCCCTCTTCAGATGTCACTTATTAGGAAGGATCCTCAAGGGAGCATAACAGAACTACATTTACTTCCTCCCCACTTTTCAGAGAGCATTTACGACCCTATTCCAACTCCACTTGTTGATCCATGATATTGTGGCCAAAGTCTATTGCTACCAACTTTACTACTATGTGGTTTTGTGCAGAGAACATTATGGATGGACATAGGAATATTTATAACAAGAGAAGGCTAGGTGTCCTTTTAACCATTTAATGGCATTTCCACAGTGGGGTGAATAAGAATCAGACCCAATACCCCAATTCATAAATATTGTCTCTCCTCTCTGTCTCTGTCTCTGTGTGTCTCTCTGTCTCTCTGTGTGTGTCTCTGTTTCTCTCTCTCTCTCTCTCTCTCTCTCTGTGTGTGTGTGTCTGTTTCTGTTTCTCTCTCTCTGTTTCTCTCTCTCTCTCTCTCTCTCTGTTTCTCTCTCTCTCTCTCTCTCTCTCTCTCTCTCTCTCTCTCTGTGTGTGTGTGTGTGTCTGTTTCTGTTTCTCTCTCTCTGTTTCTCTCTCTCTCTCTCTCTCTCTCTGTTTCTCTCTCTCTCTCTCTCTCTCTCTCTCTCTCTCACACACACACACACACACACACACACATATTTCTTGGAAAGCATGAATGCCATCAGCTCAATCTTGCCAAAATTCTCCCTTCTCACTATGTAGAAGGAATGCCTTTTAAATGTGTTTTCTGCATCAGGTATGCACTTACACACAGTGGGAAGTGTCAAATAGTACATCCAATGTTTATGGGATGCTCATCTCTGGATTAGGGCACTTTCCACCTCCCAATCCATCATAAAGCAGTTTAAACGCAACAGGAACAGAGACAGTCTGTAAGGAACACCAAAAGTGACCAGAGTCCAAACTTCGGCAGACCAATAACGGAATGTAAAGAACAACTTCCACTGAGTATCCTGCCTCCTCTGGACTATCAAAAATGGTGGAGTAACAAAAATCCCTATGCACCCCATGCCATACAAATGGGAAATAAAGTGAATTACTAGTGTGCTTGATCCGTTGATCATGGTTTGCAAAAAAATCTGAGCCGTTACTATGAGGAAAAGCTTTCAGTTCCAAACCACCATTCCTATGTAACATTTAAAAGTCATGAATTGTGAAGATGAAATTATAGTATGTTAGCAGCCAGATTTCTTCCCAAAAGTTGTCGCAATGGTTTATGTGGGAGTGAACAGAGGAAGAGAAAAATCAAAACAATGCACATGTACAAGCTTCAGGAACAAAAAGGTTCCAAAACTGAACCACTTACACAGCTTAAATTTCATTTCATCAGTTGTTTCTCAAACAGCAATTCTTTTTTTTTAATGACTCCTTTGCTATTCATTGCTGAGCTGTGTGGCATCAAAATTCTGGTACAAAGGAAATACTTTGTTTCAATTTTTAGACTTTATAAAGTAGAAAGCATGATTTATCTCTTTATCATGCCTTAATTAAAAAAAATCATAATCGGCAGCCTTAAACGATTTCAGCCCCAGGATTCTGTACTGTGGACAGAATGACTTCTCCAGAAACAATTCTGCAGATAAAGATATATATATATATTTTATTGACATATTTTTGTGTTTTTACAGTGCCTTCTTGAGGTATTGCAGATAAACCATCTTTAAGGGCACAGCAGCAGTGAGCCACACTCACTTCTGGAGGTTGATGGTCTGGATCGAACTTTTGAATTACTGCTTGCTAGAAGAGGGAAAGAAAAATAAGTTGGATTACTATAGACACCATAGCTCCATAGCTCCATGGCTGCTTTCTTGCTAAAAGTGATGCTCCAGAGGGTTAATACTGGTAAGAACCCAGCTAAAGCATCTAAGCAGCCAAAGCAGCTTACAAACCCCAAAACCAACCTGAATAAGAACATCTCGGGGTACGTGGTGTTTACAATCAGAAATTCTTAAAACAAGACAAAAGCTACTGGGAATCCACTTTCTTTGGGACAATGGTGCTGGGGCCACCTTGACCTCAATTAGCACTCTACATCCTGAATTTTGAAAGGAAAGCACCCACATATTTTTTTTTCTGTACATCTAAGAGCAACATTACAGGAAAAAAAATTAGAAAACCAGATCAAGAATACTGGAGCAGTGTTTAATGGAGCTTTTGGAAAATATGGAGATTGCTAGACTTAGACTCATTGAGTATTATATTGAACCATATTGATTTGACCATGGATGGCTGCTTCAATGCCATGAAAAGAAAGGAATTCCATGCCTCCTATATGCAGATTGACATGTTGAATTTAAGGCAGTTTCAAGCTTATTTAAACATCGTTTGCTCTGGGGCCAGAAACTTACACTTTAATGCATTTGAATCTGTGGTATCTCATTTCCTATACCATATTACATATGCTCCTGGGTTATTGGAGATCTCATTACAATTAGATGCATTGCTTTACATTTTTAGCATTGTCATAGGCTCTTTGTGGATTGCTGGGCTGACAGACTGCCTTCTGGCTATTTCTAATTGAAAAGATTGGTCTACTGCTACAAGCACAAGTAAATTGGATAGGAAAACTGTCTCCATTTCAGCTAAGTTTCAAAAGCCTTTGCCAATAAATCTCTACCTTCTTTCATTTCTGCCTCCATCTCTATCAATCATCTCTATCCCTATCTCTCTCTCTCTCCATCACTATATCATCTCTATCCCTCTCTATTTCCATCACTATCTCTATATCACCTCTCTCTCTATCTCCATTGCTATCTCTATCAACTCTATTTATATCAATTCTCTATCATCTCTACCATCTCTATCTCTCTACAATCTCTATCTCTCTATCTCTATCATCTCTATCTCTGTCTCTGTCTCTATCTATCTATCTATCTATCTATCTATCTATCTATCTATCTATCATCTATCTATCTATCTATCTATCTATCTATCTATCATCTATCTATCTATCTATCTATCTATCTATCTATCTATCTATCATCTATCTATCATCTATCTATCTATCTATCTATCTATCTATCTATCTATCTATCTATCTATCTATCTATCTCCATCTCCATCTCTATCTCAATTATCTCCTAGCCTTTTGTAGGAAGAATCTGACAGCTACTAGATGGGGAGAGCTGGGGGGGGGAAGGAAGTGATTGGCCCAAAGAGAGGCAAATCATTCCCTCTATTCATATTTGGCTTTGCCCACTCTGACCTCTGTCTTTGGCTCCATCCACTCATTCTTAGCAGATTGTCCCAATGGGAACACAATTCTAGACAAGAAAAAAAAACACTCCAGCTGTGCACCCCTAAATCAGAGAATGAATGACTAAAGCATTACCAGTAACTTACCAGTTGACGAAATCTCTGGCCTTCCATGCATCAATCACCTCAGAAATGTCCCCTACAACTTGACCATTGGGTAGCATAAGCTCATCTGAGATGTCACCATTGAAGTTTCTGCAGGATCCACATAGCTTGCCTGCCAAGCTGTCTTTGACCTTCACGGCCACTTCTCCTTTGAGGTCAAAGAGGACCTGAAGAGCTTTCCCATGTCTAATTGTCACAACATTTTCAGAGATGCTTACAGACACAGTTTTAAAAAGGGAAGCTGGGAGTTCCACCTGCTGCCCATTCACCTGAACAGAAAGTGATCATGGAATGTGTTACATTTATTGAAATGCTGCATCTTCAAATGAGGATTTAAAAACTTGGGGGGGGAATGGTCTAATCAAAGGTGGGTTGTGGCAGGGTTAGCCAGAATTGCCCCCAGGTTTGTTTTAGAGGTAAGGGGTAAGAGTGAACAAAAAGGAGTGGAAAGGAAGACATTAATTGTATGAAATTAAAAATGGCTTCCCTGTAAGAATTTCTGTTTGAAAATACAGGAGATTTAGTTCATTTTCTTTGTTAACAACCTTTAATCAACACACTGAATTCACAGTTGCACTTTACAACATTTCTGTTATCCACCATTTAGTGGATAACCCCATGAATTCCTTTTCTGACTCCTTCAGAACCCCTCTGATTATGAATGCTGTTTCGTGACAGGAAATAACACAAGAATGATGTGTGAGTCCTAAAATAGATAGTCACTAAACGGGTAGTTGTAAGTCAAGCACTACCTGTAGCAGGCTAGGATGTAGACATAGGGATGAAATCCAATTTCACTTAGGCAGTGTGTCTTAACCTTGGCAGCTTTAAGATATGTGGACTTCAACTGCCAGAATTCCCCAGCCAGCCATCTTAAAGCTGCCAAGGTTGAGAAACACTGAGGTAATCTGTTTAACTCTTCCACAAGTTGCCTTTGGTTCCAGCACCACAAACCATCAACACAGACTTTCTTACCCAAGCTTCCTTGTCTTGGTTGATAGCAAGAACAGCCTCTCGGAAGAAGATGTAGACTGCAGAAACTGAGCTCATTTTACCATTGCAGCTCCTGAAATCCACCACTAGCCGAAACCACATCTGGGCTGCTTCATCACAGAGAGAGGCCATCACATAGGCACCGTCATAAAGTATTGTCCCAGAGGCACCATCAAAGGTGGTCAGTTCTGCTTCTAAGGTGAGGTGACATTCCGCTTCCTGCTTGAAGCAACCATGTCGGCCATTTTGAAGTGCGCAAACCTCCCCTTTGGGGCAGCTGGTTTTGTTGCAGACAAGCTGGCCTGGTGCATGGCAGGTGCATTTTTCCAAACAATCGCTGGAGTGAATGCTTTCTTCAGCCTAAGGCAGAATATGGCCAAACAAAAATAATTCATAACTATCAATGCCCTGGAAATGATTCTTTTAAAACCTCTGTCAGATGAACATGGATATTTCACCTCACATCAAAAAAGCTGACATTTTACTCTTACACCCTTAACAAGACGGCCTGTTCATCTAAACCAGGGCTGTCCAATCTTGGCAACTTTAAGACTTGTGGACTTCAACTCCCAGAATTCCCCAGCCAGCCTAACAACAACATAGCTGGCTGGGGGATTCTGGAAGTTGAAGTCCACAAGTCTTAAAGTTGCCAAAGTTGGATATGATGCCTTTTTTTGGCAAATCAAGAAATAAATCAAGTGATGCTCCTCTGTATCCTTCCCCCATTACACCAACTCTGCACACACCAGTTGGGGAAAGAAACCCCTCTAATTGGCCCATCCCAAAGCACAGGGAAAGGAAAGATGAGGCTGCTACAGATTTTCAAACTGTGGGACAAGTAGTTTGCAAGCAGGAAATGCTTATTTTGCAGCATCTCAGTTCAACGTTTTTATCACACCCATAGAGTGTGTGCTGGAGCAGAAGAGCGTCTTGTGCCTCTTCTCTTAGCACCATTATTGCTCTGCACATTCATGAGACAGCTAAGAACAGTTTCGGTACTAACCTTCATATAGCGTCCATTATGTACACAGCCACATTTGTCCATGGGTATGCACTTCCCCCCATCAGAAACGTAGCCATCATTGCACTGGCAGCCTTCTAAGCATTTCTCAGTACATTGGATGGGAGAAGATAGTCCAGCACAAGTAAAATCACAGGATCTGGTACACAGCTCGTAGTGGCTGTTGTTTGGGCAAGTTAAGGCTGAGGAAAGAAGGAAAGCAGAATTAGAGAAGAAATTAGTGTCTATGATTTTCATGCTTTGAGGAAGGAAGTGGCTTAATTGCATGTGTAATAGGGGCTGAATATCTACATTACAATTATCTAATGTGGGCAAATTGACTAACTTAATGAGATCCTAAGCCTAATTTCAAAACTCTCTGTAGGAGATCCGATTCTATCTTTAGTGAGAATGCCTTCTCCTTTTTCTGTAATCAGCTGCTTAGAACAAAGAAGAGGGTAATGATGATGATGATGATGATGATAGTATCTGTAATACTATCAATTCAAACACCCACATCTGCCTATCCCAGGTTCTTGGTAAGGACTTGATAGGTAGACAAAAATTTCAAATCCAGTCTGAATATCTGGCTGACTGCAAATAATTAATAATAATAATAATAATAATAATAATAATAATAATAATAATAATAATAATAATAATAATAGATAACTCCAGCAAAGCTACAAAAATGCACTATTTGGAACATCTTAAATTTTAAGGAGATACCTGGTGGATACCTAGGATGCTGGCAGCAACCCATGTCAACCATCAGCGCCATCAATTTGAATGTTCAGTTGACTAAGTTTATGTTTAATAATAATAATAATCCCATTTTGGAATGTCCTGGAAGGAGATAGTGACTGTTGTCCATATAGACATGAGAAATTGAGCCTGAGTCTATATCTCACTAAAGCTTTGCTACATCTTCATCTACCATGAGATCCCAGTAGATTATCACTGAGAAAAGATGATCCTCAGAAGAAAAAGATTTAGCACTCCTGTGTTAAAGGAACAGATAATAAAGGAGCTCTTTGGCATATTAAAATAGTGGTTAGCTAAGCTATCTTTATGCGATCAGAGAAAGGTGAAAAGCAAAATAAATTGGACTGCCATTGGCTAATAATGGTCCTATCAAAGATAAGATAAAGCAGGCAGAGAAGACAAGGTAAGTCACAAATAAGGAAAGGGACTTTGCTGATTGCTACACTTATATGTCATCAAATAATTTTAAGGTTAAACTCTTTTAAACTTTCGAAAAGTGCTCAAGACCTGGGATAAGGTGAGTTTTGTGAGATGAACCCCTTGTGGGATGCATGGTGCCCAATCTTTTGGGTTTAATAGTTTTGGCTTCATGATACTTTAGTGCACAATAGATGTGGTTTTATCTCGTGGCTGTGACCTGCCCAGAATTTGGCACAAGGTGGGTGGCTATTTAAACATTTAAATAGATAAATAATATAAATAAATAAAATGTATAGATCATAGAGTTGGGTCAAGACAAGGAGACCTCTTCTACCAAAGCACCCTTTCAAAATTAGTTTCAGGACTACCTGTATGGCTTTCTTCCCCTGCCCCATTTAATTTTTCTAATGCCTATAGATAATCCTCGATGTATGAGCAGAACTGGGACCAGAATTTCTGTTGCTAAGTGATGCGGATGCTATGTGAGTCCTGCCCAGTTTTATGACCTTTTTGCCACCCATTGTTGGGCAAATTATGCCATCAGTAAGCAAATCTGGCTTCTCCTACTGACTTTGCTTGTTGGAAATCCACCCGCACCCCCCCCAAAGGTTGCAAATAACAGTCACATGACCCAGGATGCTGCATCCATTGCAAATACATACTGGGTGCCAAGTGCCAGAATTTTGTTCATGTGAGCAAGGGGGTGCTGCAACAGTTGTAAGTCTGAGGACCAATCATAACTCATGTTTTTCAGTGCCGTAGTAACTTCAAACAGTCATTAAGCAAATGGTCATAAATTGAGGACTCAAAGTTAGTTTAGATAAAGGGAGGGTTCCATGTTAAGGCTAAAGTGGGGTTGAACCTGGGCTTCCTGAATTTGAGTGCAACACTCTAACTACTAGAGATTTTCAGGATAAATGCGGGGGATAGATGAGAGATATAAGCCAAGGAGTCAAAGGATCCTACACATCTCCAGATCTAGATCAGTGGCTGAGCATAACAGAAGCAGATCCATTTCTCAACTCACGGCAAAAGGCGGCCGTCCTCCAGCTCTTGATAGTGGCTCCTGCCACTTGACAGACAGCTACGTAGGCCTGCAGGCTTTGGCAAAGGGCCTCTTTGGCTCCGTGTGCTGCACACATTTCATACAGGCAGAAATTAAAATATTCTTCAGGCTTCACCAGGAGATGGCAGGCTTCAAAAGGACCTGAGGGCGCCTTGATCAGCCCACAGGAACTCTCCACCTGATATGGTCTGATCTCAGCAGCTTTGCAGGAGGGACAGTTCTGCCTGCAGTCATCAGCACAACGGAGGTGTCCCGCTGACACTTTCCAGGAGGCTCCAAACGTGGTCACATTGGAGGTGCTGCTCCCATCAGGCAGTTGGAAGTCATCTCGTCTCTCCCCGTTGAAGTTGCCACACAAGCCACATACTTTTCCTTGATATGTGCTAGGGATGGTCAGAAGGATGTATTGGGAAGAATCATAGAGAACTTTGAAACCAAAGTTGGTCTGGACCACAACGTTCTTCCCCTCTTGCTGTATTAAAATTGATCTTCTCTTCATCACGAGTGGCAGCGTATAGTCTTCTTCATTCACCTATGCAGAAGGAAGAGAAAAAAGTCCATGTGACACTTAACTAACGTGAGGATTTATTATGTATTAGATTTTCTTTCTTCCACCTTTATTACTTTTATAAGTAACTCAAGGTGAGGAACATGCATAACACAACTTCTTCCTCCCATGTTCCCACAACAACAGCCCAGTGGAATGGATTGGACTGGGACAGAGTGACCAGCCCAAAGTCACCCAGTCAGCTTTCATAACTAAGTCGGGAGTAGAACTCACCGTCTCCTGGTTTCTAGGCCGGGACTTTTACCACTACATCAAACTGGGTCTCTTGAACAGATAGACACAACCCACCTTCACATGTTCTCAGTTGAAAGAAAAACACAATTAAACTAGCTCCAAAGAGCAAATGATGTGTTTTCCTTAGTGTCAGCCTCAGAAAAAATATCCTGATTTTTCCCCCCCTCAAAGTTCTAATTTTGTTCAAGAAAGGAGAATTGATTTTAGATTTTTTTTTCACCAGAGCAGCAGATCGTTTTACTGAAACTGTGATGGGTGAAGGATGGTATTCTCGCATTTAATTTACTATGAGATAGCCCTGACATATTTGTGAATCATTTGCCCTTCATTGTACAATCCTCTCTCCAGCCTCCTGATATTTAAAATTCAAAGAAAGATATGATGGGAGGACTCCTCCCATTTGAGGTTTGGTTTTTTTTAACTAGCAGGGCAATTTTCTTCACAAAGGGGGGGGGAAATCTCACCCTGGAGGAATTTTTTTAAAAAATCTGTCTCCCTTTATATTGCTGTCCTCAAGTTGCAAGGCCATTTGCACTCAGCTCTGGCTTCTACTCTTTCATACAACTTGAGTCGTTTCTGCACTATTCATTTACAGGGTCTTCAGCGAAACGCTCAGCCATCACTGAAGTGATATAGAGCCTGTCTGCATTGCTGTTATTTGGGCACAACTAAGGTTGGATGACTTTAGAAGATGCTATAAATCTCCAGCATGGAAATGACCTTGAAATCTCTGATTCCTAGAAGCACAACAGGCTTTCTAGCTCCGTGAAACAGCAAGTAGATAGACAGAGAAATCGACAGAAGGGGGAGACAGACTCTAGCAATCTGCAAGTCTTGAAATCTGATGAATGAGCTACACGAACAGCTAAAATCAGCGCCCATTGATGATGAATAGCATGGGAATCCTCTCCTAGCAGCAGTATCGCTTTGTGGGAAATTGAAACTGCTAGGACCACAAGGTGCTTGCTATCCATGCTAGATAATTACTGTACACCTTCAGAAGTTAGGAGGGGGCCCCAAATTTGAGAGAGCCTTAGCAGTGGATGTTTCCTATGAGCTTTCTCACCCAACCTTCTTGGATTCCTTATTGATTCTTCAAGCCAGAGAAAGAATTGGTGTTAGAAGCTGAGCATCATCCAAGGGAAAGAGGTTAGACACGCTGGATGCGTACAACGACATCTTTGCAGTTTAGCAATAGAAACAGCAAAAGCACTTAGACTTATATACCACTTCACAGCGCTTTACAGCCCTCTCTAAGCGGTTTACAGAGTCAGCCTATTATGGCCCCCAACAATCTGGGTCCTCATTTTATCGACCTCAGAAGGATGGAGGGCCGAGTCAACCTTGAGCCGGTGAAGATCAAACTTCCAGCTCTGGACAGAGTTAGCCTGCAATACTGCATTCTAACTGCTGTGCCACCATGGCTAGTTCGTTTGAAGAAGTAGGCAGTGTGGTAGGAAACTACCAAAAGAGTTTATCCGGACATAAGCAGTAGGAAATGCCCTGTTGGATAGGAAAGAAGACCTACCTGAACTTTCCAGGTGTTTCCTCTCACAAGTCTGATGACATAACCTCGAAGAGTAATGACAACCGTCTTTGGCACGACTTTGCCTTCCTGGTTGCTCTCGTTCTCCACCACCACTGAGAAACGGATCAGCTCAGGATCCCTGCCACAGACTTCGACCAAAGTGTAAGAACAAGAGCCCAGGAAGTTGAAGGTCTCTCCATCCAAAGTGAAGTAGTGGCTTCCACTGGTCACACTGCATTTGCCCCAGCCATGAGGGTGACAACCTAGCTTCCCGTTCTCAATCCTGCATTGCTGCTGAGGCCCACAGAAGACCTTCTGACATACTACCACACCGTTTTCTCCACAATGACATTTGTCTTCACAAGAGGCACTGGGATAAAATTCATCACCCTTTTTATAATACCTGCCCTGGTACAGACAACCACATTCCCCTATTGGGACACACTCATCTCCACTCAGGACAAACCCAGCATTGCAGTAACAGCCTTCTTTGCAGGATGTCTCACATTCATCAGGGGCTGAGAGGCCATGACAGGTCACAGGACAGCCATCTCCACAGAGTTCATAGTGAGAATTGCGAGGACAGGAAGGACCTGAAAGAAACAATTTAATATTGTGGGGATCATGAATGGTTTGTTTGACTATGATTTGTTGAATCATAGTCAACAAATCAACAAATTATTTGGGCTCATGCAACAAGCAGTTTTCCACAAACACCTCATAATATTGCATCCGGTTTGATGACATGACATTTTAGAAAGGATATTGTATAACTGATTTAAAGGGTCTTAAAAGAAAGATGGAGAACAGTTGGCAGTAGTGAGTATTTTAACTTGGAGAAGAAAAGACTGCAGTAAGAGATGGTAGAATCTGAACAATCTCTAGAACTGGAGACAGAGTGAGTTGTTCCAAAAGACAGGAGAGAAACAATGGGTTTAAATTACAAGGAAGTAAATTCCAGTTCAGACCCTGAATTTGAAACTCAAATACTTTGGCCACCTAATGAGAAGGAAGGACTCCCTGGAGAAGAGCCTAATGCTGGGGAAGATCGAGGGCAATAGAAGAAGGGGACGACAGAGAATGAGGTGGCTGGATGGAGTCACTGAAGCAGTAGGTGTGAGCTTAAAGGGACTCCAGAAGATGGTAGAGGATAGAAAGGCCTGGAGGAACATTGTCCATGGGGTCGCGATGGGTCGGACACGACTTCGCAACTAACAACAACAACAACAAATTCCAGTTAAACATCAGGAAACACTCCATAACAGTAAGAGCTCCTCAACCATGGAACAAACTATTTTGAAAGATGACAGCCTGCCTTTTGCTGATAGTGCTTGCATTGAGGCCATCTCTTGGAATACTAGACTAGTGGATTCTGCATTGGGCAGGGGGTATGGCTGGAGGGGGGGGCAGGCAGCTGATTGCTAATGTACCTCCCAAACCTTCATTACTGGCTCCAATAATACGATGTTAAACTAAGCCATCATTGATGATCTACAAACAATATATGTACTAACATAAGGCAGGAAGCCCAAAGTGAGCCAACTCCATCACAACTTGGCGTGTCATGTGAAACCAGCTTATAAATAGCAACTGAAACAAAATCAGATTCTCCCTTCACAGATAGGATCTGTGTTGACTTTGCAGGAAGGACTCCTGACTTTGACAGCTTGTGGGGGTTTTGCCAGACCTGTGCAAAGCATCTCGCACTCCGGTTAAATTAAGCAGGGCTAAGTTGAACCATCGCTTCTCCCTCAAGTTGGCAGCTTCCTGGAACTGCTGAGCTCAAGAGGGCACCTTGGCTGTTTGATGGTAGGTGCTGAAGAGATTATATTCATCCTACCCGTGCTTAGAAGTGAGAAAGTCACATCACTTTGCAAAGCTGTTTTGTTTGATACTTTGCTTGGGCCTCCAGAAGAGGTTTCCGGGGCAGGGGGAGGGGTTGGGTGCTCCATTGGTGGAGGTTTTCAAGAAAAGATTGGACACCAATTGTTTGGGACGGTATAAGGACTCCTGAGGGACGTGGTAGCTCAGTGGGTTAGGACGCTGAGCTTGTCGATCAGAAGGTTGGCAGTTTGGCGGGTCAAATCCCGAGTGCCGCATAACAGAGTGAGCGCCTGTTACTCGTCCCAGCTTCTGCCAACCTAGCAGTTCGAAAGCACGTAAAAACGCAAGTAGAAAAATAGGGACCACTACGGTGGGAAGGTAACAGCGTTCCGTGCACCTTTGGCGTCTAGTCATGCCGGCCACATGACCACGGAGACGTCCTCGGACAAGCGCTGGCTCTTCGGCTTTGAAACAGAGATGAGCACCGGCCCCTAGAGTCAGAAATGACTAGCACACATGTGTGGGGGAACCTTTACCTTTACCAAGGACTCTTGCCTTGGGCAGGGGATTGGACTAGAAGACCTCCAAGGTCTCTTCCAGCCCTGTGATTTTATGATTCTGTGACTCAAGAGCTGCAAGATGCAAGTGTATTATTGCGATTTGAAGCCCCTGCCAAAGTAGCAGGGCTTCAATTGTGATGCCATGACTCAACTCTTGAAGATTTTGATCCCCTCCCTTGCATGACCCGGCCTCCATCAAAGGAAGGTGTTCCTTCCAAGATCTACCTAGTCCTACAAGGATTTTTTTCCCCATCCAGCCAGAAGACAGTACAATCATCCATATTATTATTGTAACGATGGTGGTGATCATTGTTACTTCCTTATTTATGATCAAAAATTAAAAAAAGACTGTCCCAGGCAACCTAAACTATACCTATTGTTCCATGTATATTTATGCTTCACTTCTTTGTAATAGGAAGAACATTAAACAGAAGGATTTGTTGGGTTGATTCATTGTACGTTGCTTTGGGATTACTTTCAATGAAAAGCAGCCCAAGAATGGTTAAATAAATAATGTTTTCTCTCTTTCTCTCTCTCTCTCTCTCTCTCTCTCTCTCTCTCTCTCTCTTTCTCTCTCTCTCTCTCTCTCTCTCTCTTTCTCTTTCAAATAACATCTTCAGAGAGGGAAATTTCTTTACAAGTATCAGACCCCTGGAGGAAAGGATTAACTCATTTTGCACCCAGTTGTAAATTCCCCCTCCAGCTGATGTTATATTCATTTTAAAAAAATATACAAAAATTGTATTTTAAGCGTTTCAGATCTACTGTAATTTGGTTTGGAGCAGGATTGTTTAGCTTCTTTCTTTGACCTTCCCTTGCAAACATCTCTCTTATACAACGTTTCTCAACCTGGGCAACTTTAAGACCTATGGACTCCTACTCCCAGAATTCAGAAGTCCACAGGTCTTAAAGTAGCCAAGGTTGAGAAATATCGCTTTAGTACTTACTGCAAAAGGAGGCCAACCGCCATTGGTCAATCTGGATGCCCAGTGCTTGGCACACAGTTACATAGGCTGCAATGGCCCCGCACAAGATGCTTTGGTGGCCTTTGTACAGGCAGGCATCCAAGACACAAGAATCAAGGTAAGGCACTGAGTCGATGGCTGTGTGGCAATGCCTGAATGGTCCATTTTTTCTGGAGAGAATCCCACAGTAGTGGTCCTTCCTGTAGATCTGTTTCTCATTTTCACTGCAACCTGGGCAGTTGCTGGTACACCCATTCACACAACCAGGAACCTCTCCTTCTTTCCAGCTGTCAGCAAACTGTATAAAATTGGCTGCTGGGGTCCCATTCTTCATGGTAAACTCTCTACCAGGTTTTTGACTGCCGTTAGTGCAGAGACCAGAAACTGCATTGAGATAGTTGCCAGGAACTGTGATGTGGGCTAGCCTATCCCAACTGAAGGTCACGGTAATCTCAAAGTCTGTCTGGATAAGGATATCATTTCCACTAAGGTAGGCCTGCATCTTGTCTTCATGGTAGAAGGGCAAGTCCACTAATATTCCATCAACCTATAAAAAGAGAGAGAATATTGTCAACATGGAAAACAAAAGGCACCATCCCAGAGGAAACATTGCAACCATATTTAAGAGAGGCTCCAGCCCATAACATCCTTATACGGAATAAAATGTGCCATTAAAATACTCACTGCAGTGCTTCTTTAGGACAAGCTGACATAGTATTACAGATAGTCCTCAACTTAACTGTCACAACAGAGGCCCACAATTTTTTTTGTTAAGCAAGACAATAGTTAAGTGATGCTCAATTTTACAACCTTTTTTGCTGGGTTGTTAAATGAATCACTGCAATGGTTAAGTGAATCATGTGGTCATTAAGCGAATCCGGCTTCCACCATTGACTTTGTTGTTGGAAACCAGCTGGGAAGGTTACAAATGGTGACCATATGGCAATAGCACTTAGAGTTATATACCGCTTCATAGTGTTTTGCAGCACTCTCTAAGCCAGGGGTCTTCAAAGTTGGCCCTTTTATAACTTGTGGACTTCAACACCCAGAATTCCTCAGCCTGCATGCCTGGCTGAGGAATTCTGGGAGTTGAAGTCCACAAGTCAAAAAAGGTCCAAGTTTGAAGACCCCTGCTCTAAGCAGTTTACAGAGTCAGCCTATTGTCCCTAACAATCTGGGTCCTCATTTTACCAACCTCAGAAGAATGGAAGGCTGAATCAACCTTGAACTGGTCAGGATTGAACTGCTAGCAGTGGGCAGAGTCAGCCTGCAATTCTGCATTTTAACTACTGCGCCACCAGAGCTAAGTGACCCTGGGATGCTGTAACTGTTGTAAATATGAGCTTGCTTGCAAAGTGCCTGAATTTTGATCACTGACTGTCAGGCTGTTGCTACGGTCATACGTATGATAACTGTTCGTAAGTCCTTGTTTTCAGTGATGTTATAACTTTTAACAGTCACTAAACAAATGGTCATAAGTTTAGGATGACCTGTATTACAGAAGCAGAAGCAGAGCATGACCAGCCTCCTACCTGGATGGTGTCGGGATGCTCCTGGCTGATGGTAATGGTCATATTATAGACTTCCAAGATCATAACAGAAGAAAATGGCAAGATCTTCCTGCCTTGGCTGTTCTGGATCTTGATGGTGAATGGGGTGAGAGCAGGATCCTTGGCACATAAGCCAACCAGTTTGTAGAGGCAAGTGCCAGTAAAGTCATATTTCTGCCCATTAAAAGTGACATAGTGATGATTCCCCATTACTGTGCATGTGGCAAAGCTGATAGCATGACAACCTTGGATGCCATTGACTATGCCACATATTTCGCTAGCCTTGCAGCTGGCTGGCTCACACACTACAATGCCTATCTTGGGGTCACACCTGCAGAGAGAGGTGCAGTTCTTATCCCCCCAGAATTCCTGCTCCGGTTTGTAGTAGAGGCCATTGTAGGTACAGCCACAACTCCCCACAGGGACACATCTATCCACACTGAGCACGTAGCCTTCATTGCATTGGCAGGTTTCCACACAGGGCATCTCACAAGATGTGGAAGCCCATCGCTCAGAGCAGGTGTTTGGGCAGCTACTTCCACAGGCCTCGTAGTGGCTGTTCTCAGGACAGGGCAAAGCTGGAAAGAAGGAGTAGAGTAAGGATTTTTCAGTAAGTCAAACAGACAGAAAGCCAGTGAGGGTTGCATAGCAGGGCAGGCCTACCCAACACCAGTAAACTCTACCAACCAGTTCATGTATTTACTATCCCTCCCCTTCCCTCCCCTTCCCTTCCCCTTCCCTTCCCTTCCCCTTCCCTTTCCTTTCCTTTCCCTTTCCTTCCTTTCCTTCCCTTCCCTTCCCTTTCCTTTTCCTTCCCTTGATTTCATTTCATTTCCCTTTCCTACCCTTCCTTTCCTTTCCTTTTTTATCCTGCCTTTATTGTTTTTTATAAATTTTAATAATTTATTTTCATAAATATCTCAAGATGGCGAACACTTAATACTCCTTCCTCCTGTTTTCCCCACAGCAAGCCAGTAAGTTGAGCCAAGATACAGGGACCCAAAGTCATCTAGTCAACTTTCGTGCCTAAGTCAGGATTAGAATTCGCAGTCTCCTGGTGATGGCTCCAAACTCATCCAGCCACTTTCATGCCTAAGGCAGGACTAGATCTCACAGTTTCCTGGTGATTGGCCCAAAGTCACCCAACTGCTTTCATGCCTAAGGCAGGACTAGAATTCACAGACTCCTGATGATTGGTCCAAAGTCATCCAATCGCTTTCAAGCCTATAATGGGACCAGGACTCACATCTCCTGTGTTTCTAGCTGGATTCCTTAACCACTAGACCAAATTGATTCTTATATTACATATTATCTCACATATTAGTATAACAGCATCGTTCACATCGAGGGCACCTGGATGTTCTATCTATACTAGTTCAGAGAACAATGAACTTGCCTGTTTCCCCAGAGATCTGACTAAAGAAATCTTCTGCTTAACTAACTGAATGATGAACTGGATTCTAGCCAGAATCCTGCCAATTGCTGAGAATTCTATAACTGTCCTCCAATAACTTTTGTTAAAGGAAACCCCAGAAGATTCTTGCTTTCTGTCGAATGGGGTGGCAGGAGTTTCACAATTGGCCCTGGTGTGCAAATCTGGGCTGCCCTATCTTTATGATACTACACTTGCCCAAGTGTGTCAGCAATGAATTGGCAGCCAAGTGGTGTGCTCCTCATCCAATAAATAAGCCCATCCTTTCCAAAGGGGGGGGGGGAAATACGAGGGCTTGATCTTCCCTCATGCCACTCCATTGACTTGTACTCACCACAACCACTTTGTGTTCTCCAGTCTGTAATGATCACACCTTCCATGCGGCAGTTAGTTGCATAAGCCTCTAGAGCTTTGCACAGGATGCTTTTGGCACCCCCGTTGAGACAGACGTCATAAATGCAGCTGTCAAAAAAGTCATCAGGGTTTAACTTGGGGTGGCATTTCTGGAAGGGACCCTCCTCCAACTTGGTGATGAGCCCACAGAATTTGTCACTTCCAAAGAGTTGCTGCTTGCTCTCCTCACAAGTGGGGCAGTTGCCCTTGCAGTAATGCCAGCAGAATGGGTCGCGATCCTTCACTTGCCAACTTGCGGCCCACGCCACCACCGAATTTGCCTTGTCCCCTGCAGCTGTCATCATGTCATCCTTTGGGTTTTGGTTGAAATTCCCACAGAGGCCACAGAGGGAACCGTAGTAGCTGCTGGAAAGGGTGATGGATAAGAGGGATGCCCCGTCGAAAGATACTACCAGTCCAAAATCGGTTTGCAGGATGGCACTCACACCACTCCGGAAAAGATGGATTTTCCCATCCTCCAGGGTCACAGGCAGGTTTGTGATGACACCATTCAGCTGTGTTTTAAAACACACATATACACATACATAATGTAGGTACACAGATGTAGGAGATGACCAAGCTCAGCCCGAGGGAGGGGGGTCATCAATCATGAGTCCCTTCATGCCCACAAGAGATCTAAGTCCAGCCCATCTTGAATTCCATTGACCCTGATCTACTGCTAATTTGCTGACCCCATTAGTAGAGAGTATTAGCCTACAATCAACTTATCTTCATTTGAACCACCTGGACGCCTGAATTATTGTGGCTAACACAACGGAATACAGGTAGTCTTCAACTTACAACAGTTCGCTTGGTGAGAGTTCAAAGTTACCACGGTGACTGAAGACCGTTTTTCACAGTTACGACCATCTCAGCATCCCCACAATCATGTGATCAATCTCCAGCTACTTGGCAACAAGTTCATATTGATGGCCGTTGCTGTGCCCCAAGGTTACGTTGATCTCCTTTTGTGACCTTCTGACAAGCAAAAACAATGGGGAAACCAGGTTCACTTAACAACCGGGTTATTAACTTATCAGCTGCGGGGATCCACTTAACCGTGGCAAGAGAGTTCATCAAAGGGGGCAAAACTCACTTACCAAATGTCTCAGCAAGAGAAATGTTGGGCTCAGTTGTGGTTGTAAGTCGAGGACTACCTGTGTAGGATGAATTTTCATGGGGCCTTCTCAAAATCATGGAAACTGACCCAGAAACAGGTTAGAATGAAGTTTAGGTTGGCCAAGGCCTCTTCTGGCTTTGGTGTCCGTCATGAAGAAGCTTCAAGGCCCCCACAAAGGCCTTGTCTAAGCAAAGAGTACAGTGCTGCCTTTTTGCTTCAGTGAATTATGTTGTCTCTGCCGCATGCATTTGTCAAAGTGAATCTGGGTCACCTTGCACCGGCCTACTTTGCATTCAGAATGTGACGACCAAGCCACATATTTGGACTGGCTTCACATATCAGCTGCCAGAACCTGGCCAAGCTTAGCTGATCTCAAAAAAAGCTAAGCGGGGCTGGACATGGGTAGCATTGGGATGAGAGACTATCCTAAAATTCCAGGACCAAAAAAAAGAGCCCAAAATTTTTGCGGTTAAGTGAGACATTTGTTAAGTGGGTTTTGCCCTGTTTTGCAATCTTTCTTGTCACCTTTCTTGAGCGAGTCACTTCAGTTGACAAGTAGTATAAGGCTGTTAAGTGAATCCGACTTCCCTCATTGGCTTTGCTTGTCAGAAGGTTGCAAAAGAGGATCACAGGACATAGGTCAGGGGTAGGCAACCTTGGCTCCTTTATGACTCATGGACTTCAACTCCCAGAATTCCTGAGCCACCTAATCAGAAGGAAGGACTCACTGGAGAAGAGCCTAATGCTGGGAAAGATTGAGGGCAAGAGAAGAAGGGGACGACAGAGAATGAGGTGGCTGGATGGAGTTAGTGAAGCAGTAGGTGTGAGCTTAGATGGACTCCAGAAGATGGTAGAGGACAGGAAGGCCTGGAGGAACATTGTCCATAGGGTCGTGATGGGTCGGACACGACTTCGCAACTAACAACAACAAAGTATGAATAGAATAGAATACAAATATAGGAATAAATAATAATAGAATAGAATAGAATAGAATAGAATAGAATAGAATAGAATAGAATAGAATAGAATAGAATAGAATAGAATAGAATAGAATAGAATAGAATAGAATAGAATAGAATAGAATAGAATCATTTGGAAGGGACCTTGGAGGTCTTCTAGTCCAGCCCCCTGCTCAAGCAGGAAACCCTATACCATTTCAGACAAATGGTTGTCCAATCTCTTCTTTAAAATCTCCTGTTTCCCTGCTTACGTTTGCACAGGGTGTCTTCATCATCACTCAGAGGTTGCCTACCCCAAAGTTTCCTTCAGACTATGTCCTGATGCTACCTCAATTTCACTGCAAAAAAAACACAAAAAAATAAAACAAAACTCACCCAGATTTTGCCTGAGTGCCTCCGGCGGATGGAGATGTTGTATCCGTAGACATAGATATTGGTCAGCCGCACAAAAGAGACATCCTGCCTGCCCCGGTTTTCGTTCTTCTGATCCACCACAAATGGGACCAGGCTGGTGTCATTGCCACAATACTTGGCCAGGGTGTAAGTGCAAGTCCCTTGGAAGTCCACCATCAACCCATCGAAAGTGTGATAGTGTGGTTCTCCCCAGGCAAAGCAGGTCTCATTGTAAGTCGGGACACATGAGGCTTTGCCATTCTTTACCTTGCACGTTTCTTTGGTCCGACACTGTAAGGTTTCGCACGGATCTAACAGAAGAAAAGACGCAAAATCAAACATAGTACAGGGAGTCCTCGGCTTGCCATTCATTCATTTATTTTATTTTTATTTATTTTAATCCCATTTATATCCCGCCCTTCTCCGAAGACTCAGGGCGGCTTACAATCTAAGCACAAATCAAATGTGCTTAGCAATAGCCTTCATTCTATGTATATGCCTGCTTATTAGGGCTTTCACACACACACCCCAAGTGGCATTATTACAAAGTCAGCTTATTGCCCCCAACAATCTGGGTCCTCATTTTACCTACCTCGGAAGGATGGAAGGCTGAGTCAACCTTGAGCCTGGTGGGACTCGAACCTGCACTAATTGCAGGCAGCTGGTGTTACTTAAGGAGGCATTAGCCCACTGCTCCACCAAGGCTCAGTAGTGACCATTTAGTGACCATTTAAAAGTTACAATGATATTGGGGGGGAAAATAGTAGTGGGTCAGTACGTTCTTGGAAACTAACCATTGTGTCATCAATCTCTCTGTGTTAAACAGTAAAAGAAAGGTCTGGGACATTATTTTTTTCCTCCAGGAGTATAACTTTAACTGAAAAGCCACATGGGTACAGAAGTAGAAAAGCCAGTTCTGACGATTTCATGTGCAAAGCAGCATAGTAATTTTTTTCCTTCCCCCCCCCTAGGACCTTCCATTGTCCATTGTCCACCAATCAGTTGCACTTGCTTGAGTTTTGGGAATAGCCCATCTGCTTCGGAGGTTCCCAGCTGATGACTTTGGATTTGTCTCACGCTTCCAGGCAACACACTTCCCTTCCAGAATTCCCTCCCAAACCTCCCTTACATTCAAATGCCCTCCCTCCCCCGCTCCTGTTTCTGTTGTCTGGTTGCAGCAGGGCTGCATAGCGAGTCAACCACGACACGTTGTTCTGGCATATTGTGGGACACAGGTCACCATGCTAAGCCAACACGCGCTCTATTGAGTTGGACACAATATTACATTACGTGAACACATCGTGTTTTGATGATTGGGGATTAAGCAGCTAGCATGGGGAAACGTAGCTCTTGACTCTGTTACCTTTGTTGATGCAGCCCGTGGTCCCATCCTGGACCCTGCAGTCTTCCTCAGGGGAACAGTGGTAAGATTCGCAAAGTAGGCCCTTCGCAGGGAGGCACTGGCAGACTTGCTGGCATTTGTTCAGCAGGACCACCTCATTGGGCTGAGAAGGCATGGAACAAAGAGAGCTTTTACCAGGCTTAGCCTCCAATGAGGTTTTTTTTTAAAAAAAAAGCTCCCATCATGGAACAGAAGGCGATTGTGTAGCACAATTCCTAAGCTCTCTATTCTGTCTATGATATTGAATATCCTTATTGTTCCAGGAGGCAGAAAAAGTCAAGAATCTGGGCTCAGCGACATAGAAATACGTTCAGAATAAGAAAGCCTTCTACGCTATGATAGCAAATTAAGAGCCGGCCTTCTTAGGAGTAGCTCTGCAGTGTAAGATGTTCTCAAAGAGGTCCATCTGATACCTCCTCTGTTATTCTTTAGGAATTCTTCTATAATCACCCAAGCTTTTGAACTTCTTGCCGCTCTTTTGCTATACAGGCAGTCCTCCTTTAGCAACATACTGTGACTGTGTTTATGACAGTGATGGAAAAAATAATTTTGCAACCGATCTTTGCATTTATGACCTTTGCAGGTCTGTAGAGCAAAGGAAAACTGGAGTAAAATCATCAGTGCCGCTGCTTCACTTAACGACTGAATTGCTGGTCCCAATCGTGGTTGCTAAACGAGGACTATCTGGATAAGTCAAGCTATTCTCCAAAGCACCTGAAGGCAGGATGAGAAGCAACGGATGGAAACTAACCAGAGAGAAGCAACCTAGAACTAAGGAGAAATTGCCTGACAGTGATAACAATTAATCAGTGGAACAACCTGCCTCCAGAAGCTGTGAATGCTCCAACACTGGAAGATTTTAAGAAGAGACTGGACAGCCATTTGTCTGAAATGGTATAGGGTTTCCTGCCTGAGCAGGGGGTTGGACTAGATGACCTCCAAGGCCCCTTCCAACTTTATTATTATTATTATTATTATTATTATTATTATTATTATTATTATTATTATTATTATTATTATTATTGGATTTAAATAGATTTATCTCTGGGATATTTACTTTCTGTAACTTCCATTTGCTGTTTTCTCTATTCTTCAGCTACATTCCCCCCTCCCCCTTCTGTCCCCCCCCCACTTTTTCTTTCTTATTTATTTTTCAGGCAGATTTCAGAGTTATATTTTGTTAACTCTATTTGTATATTTCTATTTCAAGTAAAGATATTTGATGTAAGGAAGGAAATGCTTTGCCCAGGGTTGAATCCTGGGCTTGGTTGGCTCATCACACGTAGTCCTAGAGTTACAATTGCTCACTTAGCAACTTCTTGAAATCACAATGGACTTCTCCAGAGCTATTTACAACCTGGATTCAAAGTTCCAAAGGTTACCCCCTGCATGGCCACATGACCCCACTTGGGGCGTTTGGCAACTAGTGTGCACTTTTGGCTGTTTGCAGCAGCATCCCACAATCATGTGAGCATGATTGATGACATTTTTGTGTGTGTATGGAAACTTTTAACTTTGCTGACAATGGATGGACATAATGACTGCTGCATTTGCTTAAAGACTGTGATGATTCATGTAAAGATTGCTGCAAAAAGGTCATACAATTGTTCACGGTCATGTTGTGACCTGGTTAATGACTATAATTCCACACTCAGTTATGATTGTATGTTGGGGAATACTTGTAGAAGAAAAGAAGGAAGGAGCCTCTGGAGCAAGACTTGACCAACAACTTCACCAGGACAGACAGAAATGAGGCTGGGTGGACCAAAGCTGCTTTTTCAAAAGGCAACTGGTCTTTGTTTTTCTTGAAGAGGTATCGCTTCTCATCCTGGAAGCTTCTTCAGTTCTGACTGAACTGGTCAGAACTGAAGAAGCTTCTTGGATGAGAAGTGAAATATCTTCAAGAAAGACAAAGTCCAGTTGCCTTTTGAAAAAGCAGCTTTGGGACAACCATGGACCTGGATGACGGAGCATCTCCGAAGAGATGAGGCTGCGTGGAGCAAAGATTTCACTCAAGTGGAGCCTTACCCTATAATAACTTCCATTTCCAAAGCATCCACAGCTCTCCACCGAGACACAGCCGAGCCCATCAAAGAAGTATCCAAGATCACACTGGCACCCTTCAGCACAGGTTTCAGGACATATTCGGAGCCCAGAGCAATCAGCAGTACAAAAGTCAGCACATTCCTCATAGTGACTGTGGGGAGGGCAATGCAAAGCTAAAAGAAAGAGATGGGGTAGGGAGACATGGGGAAGAACGATACATATCAACTGCTTTGTAGTGTCAAGGTTCCAATGAATGAGACAAATCAAACAAATTGCTGGCATAATTATTTATCTAAAAAGTCTTGGTAATGAAATGAAACATCGGCGCTCATGGAGGGATGCCAGAATCTGAAATCTCCCCCAAAACCCATCGTAACACACATGCAATCCCCGCCCTTATCTACATGTCATAAATCACATTATCCAATTAGTTTCACATATGAGGTCTCTCCTCCCATTCTGTATGCGGGCTTCTTATCTTCTCAAAAGAGCTGTTAGAAAAATCCCTCCCTACAAGATTCAAAGTGAAGCAGTTTAAACAAAAGGCTGTCTCTTACATTGTCAGTGCAAAAAGATGTCAATGTTTGCAGCATTGACACGTAGCTTATTTCAGCCTTTGTGTCGTGTCTTCTGGAGGGGGCATGTGAAACAGATGCACTAAGCCACCGAGGCTGTAAAAAGCTTTTTCTCTGAAGGGGACAGATAGCTGAACTGGGAAAAGCGATGTCCCTTTGTATCTGTTCTTTGGTGGCTTAGCCTCAAAAATGGATGATTCTGTGGGTCAGTGTTTAAGGTAGGTGGACTTCAACTCCCAGAATTCCCCAGCCAGCATTCTATATTAGGTTTACATTTTAAAAGAAATGAAAGCATGTTCACAAGATTGGGATACTGCTTCCAGTTCTGGCTGCCATGATTCACATAAGATGCTGAGGCCCTGGAAAGAGTACAGAGAAGAGCCACCAAGATGATAAAGGGTCCTGGAGGCTACACCATAGGATGAACAGCTAAGAGAACTCAGTAGTCTGACCTGAAGAAGATAAGGATTAGGAGTGACATGACAGCTGTCTATCAGTACTTGAGGGGCTGTCACAGGGAGGAGGGGATGACCTATGCTGTAAAGCACCAGAGGGCAGGACAAGAAGCAGTGGGTGGAAGTTCATTAAAAAGAGATCTATTCTGGAACTAATTTCCTGAGTAAGAACAATGAATCAATGTAACCGCTTGCTTTAGAGAATTCTGGGTGCTCCTTCATTTCAAGAATAGGTCGAATAGCCATTTGTCTGGGATACAATAAAGTCTCCTGCCTTGAAGACTTTCAAAGTCCTTCCAAAAGGAAAATGTCTCTATTGCCATTGGTATCCATCTTTTATTAACAAATTTTCTAATATGTTCACTTTTTTCCCTGTTGATTAATCTTGAGTACCTACTTTAGTATCCTCAGTAACCTACATATCCATAACCTATTATCCATTCAGTAACCTATAAGAGCAAAACTAACTTTCCTTTTTCAAGCATTTTCACCCTTTGGGATAGCAGCTCATTTTTTCTTCTTTTCCATTTTTCTTTCTATATTCACTTTTCTCCCATTGATTAACCTTGAGTAACCTACTTGAGTAAACTCAGTAACTTATAGATACAGTAAACTATTTTCTTTCTTTCTTTCTTTCTTTCTTTCTTTCTTTCTTTCTTTCTTTCTTTCTTTCTTTCTTACTTACTTACTTACTTACTTACTTACTTTTTTGTACCTCTTAGGAATAGGACAGATTAAATGGAGAATACAATGCTTTTATTCCATGACTCTAAGGACTGGGATTCAATATTACTCACGGCAGAAAGATGGACTTCTCCATGGCTGGATAAGGACCTTGGCTTCTTGACAGGCTGACACATAGCTCTGAATGCTTTGGCACAAGGTCTGGCTGTCTCCATTGCTTTGGCACAAATCATAAATGCAGTCATTGAAAAACACACTGGGGTCCACCTTGCTGTGGCAACCATGAAGAGGACCATCCGAGGCAGTGAGAATCCCACAGTAGTTGTGCTGTTTGAAAATCTTCTTCTTTTCTTCATCACATGTTGGGCAGTTGCTCCCAGAGCATCCATCTGAACAAGGTCCTCCTACCCCAAGGACTGAAACCTTCCAGGAAGCACCAAACTCAGCCACATCAGTCGTTTTCTTCCCATTGGGAAGTATGAACTCATCATTCTTCATCCCATTGTAGTTGCCACACAGACCTTGCACCTGCTTCTGATAGGTGCTTGGGACAGTAATTCTCACATGATAAACCAGATCATAGCTCACAACAAGGCCAAAGCTGGTTTTTATCAGGACCTTAGTGCCATGTTGAAAGGCTCTGAGATGTCCTTCAGAAAGTTCAATGGGGAGGGACCGGAATACCCCATTCACCTGGAACAGAGGGTAAACAAAGAGTTGGTAGAGCAGTCGCCATCTTGGCCTCAGGGATCTGAGTTGTCTATACAGCAGAACATTAATATTTCCAGTTCTTCCCATCATTCTTGGCATGTGGGAATCAATACACATTGACCTTTTCAACAAAAGGTCACCACAGTTTATCTGTACTCCATTCCACACATTTGGAAAGTTATTTCGAAACAGATCCTCAGATCCAGCGACACCAGTTCACAAAGCAGGGCAGATTCAATATATATGTCTTATTTAATTAGGAAAAATACTGAGCCTGATCATCCTCAGTCCCTTTTTTTCCCTCTTAATCCAGGTAAATTATATTTTTGATTTCCTGGATTAAAAACAAATAGAACAGACGCAGAAGTCAACCTCCAGTCAAAATGCAGCCAAAGGGCCTCTCCACCCATCCCTTGGACTACAGATAGAGAAGGTCCCTCATGCTTCATGTTGAAATTTTCCTCCATTTTCTGTTTTGCTCCTTTTAAAACCATTCACTGCTTTTAGAAGATTTCATTCGAAACCATTTGCTATCTTTAAAGGTAAAGGTTCCCCCTCACATGCGTGCTAGTCGTTTCCAACTTTAGGGGCCAGTGCTCATCTCCGTTTCAAAGCCGAAGAGCCAGCGCTTGTCCGAGGACGTCTCCGTGGTCCTGTGGCCGGCATGACTAGACGCCAAAGGCGCAGGGAACGCTGTTACCTTCCCACCGTAGTGGTCCCTATTTTTCTACTTGCATTTTTACGTGCTTTCGAACTGCTAGGTTGGCAGAAGCTGGGACGAGTAACAGGCGCTCACTCTGCTACGCGGCACTTGGGATTTGACCCGCCAAACTGCCGACCTTCTGATCAACAGACTCAGCGTCCTAACCCACTGAGCCACCACGTTCCTGTTTGCTAAGTAGCAAAGGAACCTTCTTGGAAGGTTTGGGGCTTCATGAAATTCATATCTGGGAAAAAGAGACCTGCACTACCCCTCCCTGAAAAAGTCACTCCTATGCAGTAATAGATTTTTTTTTTTACAAAGCCTCCATAGTATCTTTTTTTTCTCATGTACAGCAAACCCTGAACAGAGTTCTTCTTAACCTTGGCAACTTTAAGATGTGTGGACATCAAGTCCCAGAATTCCCTAGTCAGCTATGTTGGCTGGGGAATTCTGGGACTTGAAGTCCACGCTTCTTAAAGTTGTCAAGGTTGAGAAACATTTTCATTTTATTATATTATTTACTTTACTTTACTATTATTTTATTATTTTTTATTAAATCTATATGCCACCCATCTCCCTGACAAAGCAGCTCTGGAAGGTGTATATATTTATAGCTTAACTACTGTACTGCAAATGGTCCAGGGCTGAAGGGCTATGGAGAAGAGATATCATTTGGTAGAACAATTGACAAATGCAAAGGAAGGCAAGCTGCATGGGAAAATGTTAGAATGAACAAATTAGGGCCAGAAAGACCTGAGTTCAAAGCAATCCAACCCAAAAGTTTATTAGATCATTTTCAACTTTCCCCAGCCACTATGTTTTTGATCAATGTATTCTGTAGCATCATTATAAAAGTAAATTAGAGAGATTGTAGAAGATCTATGGATGCAGTTGTAAAGTTTTTTTTTTCAGATTAAGAGGACAATGTTTTATATAAATAGAGTCATTAGATAATGCTAGAGTAAACACTGACCTGGACCTGTCCCTTTTTCTTATGGATCAGAGTCAGTTTGAAGCCGTAGACTTCCACAGATACTTGTTTAATGACTGAGACTTTTCCACTCCCCCAAGGCTCATTTTCTGCTGTGACAATAAAAGGAGTCAGCTCACTTTCAATGGCAGTCTTAGCCAGGATGTAAGAGCAGGTGCCTTGGAAATTAAAGGGGACTCCATCAAAAGTGAGATAATGAGGATCTCCAAAACCTGAGCAAGTGGCTGAACTCCTTGGGTGGCATTTTTGGATTCCTTCCACTATCTTGCATTCTTCATTGGGCCCACAGGAGAATTTGTGACAGGTGACAGCTCCACCAACTTGGCACATACATTCCAAATTGCAGTTAGTGGTTGGGTAGAAGGTCTGTCCACTCATATAATACCGGTCCTGATAGGTGCAGCCACACTGATGCAGAGGGACACAACGGTCGCCACTGAGCACAAAACCTTCATCACAGACACAACCTTCTGTGCAGTAAGTGGAGCAGGGCAGAGAGGAATAGAGACTATCACATGTCTGTGGGCAGCTTCTGGAACAGAGTTCATAATGGCTGTTTGGTGGACACACGAGTTCTGAAATGGGAAAATAAGAAAAGATATTGGCCATCTTTTATAAGTTTGGTTCAGGTGTTTCCTTTGTCTTTCACCAATCCAAGTAGCCTTCCAGATGTGTTCTGAAGTCTGCGAGAAAGAGGGAGAGTGGATCTAGAGCTTTGTTTCCCAACCTATAAGCATTGAGGTGTGTAGTGTTCAATTCCCAGAGTTCTCATCAATGGCTATTCTATTTGGAAAATTTGGGGATCTAAAGTCTACACATCTGGAAATTGGCAAGTCAGGGGACACTGAAATGGTGCATTCACTATAACCCCAACATTTCAAATATTAAATAGTGGGAAACCAATGAGTTAAAGTATCATGGAGAAAATCTAAGTATGTGGTTGCTAAGAGTTGACCACAGTTTGATGCTGCTTAACTAATCAATGAGTTTAAAATTCTCAGCAGACTTTCTCCTGAGAAAAAAATTGAGATTTTTGTTTAACCCCCTGTGCCTCTATATAGTTGTGCTGTACATGGAGGGGGACGGCTGTATTTCTCCCACCATATCCGAGAATTGATTTAATAGACTGCCAACAATAATCCCAAGGCAATGTCTTCTTCCACTACAAAATTTCATTGAAGTGGCCTACCAATCAGCTAAATCCGGTTTCTCCAATCCCAAACCAATAAATTCTATCTACATTTGATTGATCAACTTGAAATCAGCGACCATCCTGGCCCAAGCTCAGGATTTAGATTCTGAATCCAAATCTAAATCGGTTGTTCCAGCTGAACCTGTAGAAAGTCAGTCTCAAGAGACACCAAGCTAAGAGTCACAAGAAGCTGATCGAAGCCAGGCACCACCTGGACTGCTGGAGCAATCAAATGAGGAAGAGGTAAGGCAGGGGTCTTCAGACTTGGCCCTTTTATGACTTGTGGACTTCAACTCCCAGAATTCCTCAGCCAGGGTGCCTGGCTGAGGAATTCTGGGAGCTGAAGTCCACAAGTCATAAAAGGGCATAGTTTGAAGACCACTGATGTAAGGTCTCCCAATCCCTGCACCTAGAGAGCAGAGAGGAAAATGGAGCAAAGGTATTCTGTGAGGCTACTTGCCAAGCAAAGAAATAAATCTCTTGATGAGTGACCCCCATTGGAATCTTACTTACTCCAGACTATAAGGATCCTCCAGGTATAAATGGTCACTTTCAGAGCTTGGCAGGCAGATGCATAAGCAGCAATGATGTAGCCCAGTACAGATGTTTGACTGTTGGATGTGCAGTAGTCATACACACAGTCAAGGAAAAACATCTCTGGATTGATTTTGCCATGGCATTCCCTAAATGGGCCTTGCTTGTCCACCAGGAGTCCACATTCGGTGCTAATGCTTCGTTGTTGCTGGGCCACTTTCTGCAAATCTGGACATACTTTTGGGCTGACTTCTCCACAGCCAGGGAACGTGGCCACCTTCCAGAGTTGGCCAAAAACTTTCAGTTTGGTGACTTGCCCATCCCTGATCAATGTTGTGTCATCTTGTTTATCTCCATTGAAGTTGCCACAGAGTCCACTCAGGGCACCTTGGTAAGTGGTTGGCAAAGTGACTGTGAGATGACTGTGCCAGCTGAAGGTGACCATGAGGCCAAAATCTGCCTGGAACACAGTGTTCCAACCCTTTTGGTAGATGATAATGTGATCTGGACCCACCTTGTAGGGCAGATTGGTCAGCTGGCCATTAATCTGGAAGTGGAGACATAGGAGAAGGAACAATGAAGAACGACCTGCCAGAAATTTGGCTCTAAGCCAATCACAGCTGTTGAAATGGACATTTTTTTCTTTCAGGTGCTTAACAAATAAGTGTCTAAATTTGTTTTTAAAAGTTGACTTAAATGAAAAACCCCTTTTTAAAAATTTGAGTAGTCCATGTATGTACTTATTTCCTATATCTTTATGTATTTCTTTTCCCTTTTTTATATTTATCTCTCTTTTCTGCCCTTTTTCATTTTCCCTTTTATATTTTTCTTAATTTATCATTTTTTTCAACTGTCATCTTTAATAAAGTTATTATATAAAAAAAGAAAGCCCTAGGATTCAACTCACCATAATTCTGCCAAGATATGTCCAGCTGAAAGTTATCTCCAGGTTGTAAATTTTAATCTTGACCACCCTTTTAGGGGTCCCAGACCAGCCCCCGTGATGTGAGTTCTGGACCAAAACCTTGAAATCCACGAGATCTGGCCTCTTCTGACTCAGCTCGGCAAATGTGTAGAGACAGGTGCCCTGGAAGTTAAAACTGTGACCATCGAAGCCGTGATAATGGGAGTGGCCGATGGCAGAACAGGTCCCATACTTCACCGGGTAGCAGTTCTGGATGCCGTTCTTCACCTGACATTGCTTTCCCTGGCTACACTTGGTGGGCTGGCATGTCACCTCCTTGGTCTTTGGGTTGCAGGTGCAGAGTTTTGTGCATGCGGTGTCTCCCCAGAACTCCTCATTGGGAGCCAAGAGGAGACCCTCAAAGAAACAGCCACAGTCAGCTCGTGGGATGCACTTCCCAGCGTCCATCACAAAGTCATCCTTGCACTGGCAGGATTCCACACATTGTGAAGAAGAACAGGCGGAGGGAAGAGCTTCGTTACTGCAAGTGGCAGGACAGACGGACCCACAGATCTTATAGATGCTGTTCTCGGGGCAGGATAAAGCTATGGAAAAGGAGGAGAGGAAACATTGTAAAAATCTTTTTTATCTATACGTTAGTTCTTTGACAGGTTTCAATTTTTTGGAATACCCACATGCCCCAAAGCTTCAATTTAACCAAATTCTCTAGGACAGCGGTCCCCAACCCCCAGGCCATGGCCCATTACCGGGCTGCAGCCTGTTTGGAACTGGGCCGCAGGAGTGGAGGATGAGCAGCAGCAGAGTGCGCGCATGCTCACTGCTCATGCGTCACCATTCCTTTTCCCTCCCACTTGCCGGTACACAAAGCTAGAAAGGTTGGGGATTGCTACTCTGGGACACAGATTCCTAACTTTTTCTGAGCTGTAAGCAGACTTAGAATTTTGACAGTGTGTGCGTTGTGTGCTTTCATAAACTAACTGTCATGGGAGGGAGTCTGCCGATTCCCCAGATCAAATCTTCTTAGCTGGGTTATAATTTCTCTGACTCTTGTCTCCCATGAGCTTTACTGCAAAATCAAAGGATGAGTTTAAAAAAAAACTGTGGTGTATGCTAAAGAATTCACACGCTACACTAGATAACTGCTGAGGTCTCTGCGTGACAATGATGGATGTGTGCTGAGTTCAAAAGATAAAAATTAGGCAAAAGGGCAATCTCTCTCTCCTTTTTCCCTAACTCTCCAAGGTATGCGAGTCATTGATCATGAATGTTCCATTATTTCTCATTTCTGATACCTACTGATAAATTTTCCTCCAGTGAATTTGGGTAGCCTTTTCAAAAAGCTGTGGAAATGAATGGGCTAGTATGGGGAGAAATTAATTGAAGTTGGCCTGCAGTTAGCCTCCCCACAAGAGGGTGTAAGACTGGGCTTCTTAAGTCACTGTTAAGATGTTTTATTATTATATTTATCTCACTGTAGGACAAAGTTTCAAGTCAGTTTTTCACAACCAGGACTTATTTCAGGTATTCTGGATTACTGCCAGGCACGAAGAATCAGGACCACATGACAAGTTCCAGTTAAGCTGATTTATTGCTCATATCTCTATTCAAGAGTCTAGTCAACTAATAGATCAGCACTAAATTGGTGCTAAATAAGTCTTAATGGGATTTATGAGGGGTTGGAAATAGATCGCTTGTGGGAACGTAATGACTCTAGGCTGATTCTTCTCTTGCCTCTGACCCAGATTTTTCCAGGCCTTTTACGATAACTACAGTTCCCATCTAGAGTAACATGATCTAGAGCAGGGGTCTTCAAACTTGGACCTTTTATGGATTGTGGACTTCAACTCCCAGAATTCCTCAGCCAGACACGCTGGCTGAGGAATTCTGGGAGTTGAAGTCCACAAGCCATAAAAGGGCCAAGTTTGAAGACCCCTGATCTAGAGTAAGATTCAGCAATAGGGCAACTTTATGAGATGTGAATTTCAACTTCCAGAATTCCTGAGCCGGCCATGCTCTGGGAGTTGAAGTCCACAGGTCGTAAAGTTCTCATAGTTGCCCAGCCCTGATCTAGAGGAAAGCCACCATAAGCAAGGAGTTTCTACTCACGGCACCCAACGAGGTTCCTCCAGTCTAACACAACTCCACCTTCTTGTTGGCAGGCATCCACATAGCTCTTCACTGCTTGGCACAAAGCCTCTCTGTGACCTTCATAGACAAAGAGGTCATAGGCACAATTTTCCACAAAGATGTCAGGCTCAACCAATGAATGGCACTTGCTGAACGGGCCATCTTTTTTACTGATCCAGCCACAAGAAGTTCTGTATTTAATGAGTTTTTCCCCAGTGACCTTCTTACATTCTCCGTGGCACTCACTCCAGCACAATGGGTCTCCATCCTCCACTTTCCAACTCTGCCCAAATTCCCCAGGACCTGGAGCCAAGGACCCACTGGGGGTCCTGAAGTCATCATCAGGTTTTCCATTATAATTGCCACACAGGCCACAAACATTCTCAAAGAAACTGCTGGAGACCTTCACTGCAAAGTTGCTGTTCCAGTCATAGGCCACCTTCAGTGAAAAGTCCGTCTGAATTACGGCAGAGGTCCCACTTTGGAAGACCCATAATTTATCTTTGATCAGGGAGACAGGCAATCGGAAGCGCTGATTATTCACCTGGTGCAATAAATGTGTTGAAAATACATCACAATATAATTTGAATAGGGATGCAACTCAATAAAGTATGGATGCAACTCAAAGGTTGAACCACTGTTGAAAGGCAGAACTATCCACAATTAGAAAACCACTCACTTATGCAGTATGCATAAGAACTACCTTCCTTCCTTCCTTCCTTCCTTCCTTCCTTCCTTCCTTCCTTCCTTCCTTCCTTCCTTCCTTCCTTTCCTTCCTTCCTTCCTTCCTTCCTTCCTTCCAACTAACTCAAAGCAGCAAACACACATAATATTCCTTCCTCCTCCTATTTTCCCCACAACAACCCTGTGAGGTGAGTTAGGGAGAGGGAGGGAGGGAGGGAGGGAGGGAGGGAGGGAGGGAGGGAGGAGAGAGAGAGAGAGAGAGAGAGAGAGAGAGAGAGAGAGAGAGAGAGAGAGAGAGAGAGAGAGAGAGAGAGAGAGAGAGACTAACCCAAAGTCACCCAGCCAGCTTTCATGCCTAAGGCAAGATTAGAATTCACAGTCTGTTGCCGCTTGGCCCAAAGTCACCCAGGCAACTTTTATGCCTAAGACAGGACTTGGACTATTCAAGAATGCCCAGAAAGAGAAGCATGTTCAATTGACACAGGACTTTACTATCTCAGACTGCAGATGGGAAGAAGTGCAAATCTGATCTCTTTAGATTTTTTTTTTGAAGGCTCCACTTCTTACCCCATAGAAAACTAGCACCTCAGGGATAAATGTTCTAATCTAGCCTTCATTTAGAGCAGTTAGTTTTCTACATGCACATACTTTTGGAAAAAAGTGATGCTTTCAGTTGTGTCGTTTCATCGCTCCCGGCAGAATTTCACACGGAAAGGAAATTACAGGAAAAAAATATAGCTCTTTAATCCCGCATCATATTATCTCTCCTTCTGTGAACTGCATAGATACTTGGGTTCTTTGGCAAGGAATCGTATCCTCTACTTTTGACATTTCATCCCTTTCGCTATTATAGTTGTCAAAACGTTCATTATAACAACCGTATTGCAAGTTGAATGATCACATTACTTTGGGTGAAAATACTGACCAAGAGTCAGTAACGTTTGAAATATTATGTACAGTTTTTACCTACTCAAACAGTTTCCATGTTTTGGGGGAGAATGGCACTACATTGTCTATGACATTGTGTTATAATCAGCTTTAGTTTAGGATTTAAAATATTTGCTGAAGACAAAAAAAAAAATCTTGGTGGGAGTGCCAAAACCAAGAAAGGGCTGTGACTTTTTTTGTGAATTCAAGTCTCCTGTGAACACGTTGAATATTCAAAGTTAAAGGTAGTAGAAAACCAGGTAGTCCTTGACTTAGGACCACGATTGAACCCTAAGGGGGACCGTAGTTGAATTAATTCTGCCCCAATTTTGCAACCTTTCTTTTCACAGTTGTTAAGTGAATCGCGGCAGAGGTTGAATTAGTCACACGGTTGTTAAGTGAATCTGGCTTCCCCATTGACTTTGTTTGTCAGAAGGTTGCAAAAGGGGATCACGTGACCCCAGGACGCTGAAACCATCGTCAGTACATGCCAGTTGCCAAGCGTCTGAATTTTGATCACATGACCATGGAGTTGCGGCAACAGTTTTAAGTGTGAAAAAGGTCATAAGTCATTTTTTTAAGCACTGTTGGAATTTGGAACTGTCACTAAATGAGCTGTCGTAAGTCGAGGACTACCTGTAAAAATAAGACCTGCTTCTCCAAAGATGGTGATTTTTTTTTTTATTCAAAATGCACCTTGGCTCCCTGCATACCTTGTGAGAAGCAAGAGGTAAATTTAAACAACTTGTAGGACAGAGAGGGAATGTGCTATTTAATCACAGGCAGAGTATAACCCAATTTACGGTTTACCAACACATATAATAGCAGCTCGAGACATTTCCCATTTTTGCTGCCCGACTAACTCTCCTTCCCCAACCTGGATATCTGCCATTTGTGTGAACGTCAGTTTCTAGGACTCCTCAGCTAAGCTGAACATTGTTGGGAATTTTGAGACATGGTCCACATGTCTGGAAGGTGTGCCTTAGGTCCGTGTTTCTCAACCTTGGCAACGAATTCTGGGAGTTGAAGTCTCTACGTCTTAAAGTTCTCCAGGTTGAGAAACACTGCATTAGGTCAGGGATCCCCAACCTTGGCCACTTTATGTCTTGTGGACTTCAACTCCTTGGTGGAGCAGTGGGCTAATGCCTCCTTAAGTAACACCAGCTGCCTGCAGTTAGTGCAGGTTCGCATCCCACCAGGCTCAAGGTTGACTCAGCCTTCCATCCTTCCGAGGTAGGTAAAATGAGGACCCAGATTGTTGGGGGCAATAAGATGACTTTGTAATAATGCCGCTGGGGGGGGGGCGAAAGCCCTAATAAGCAGGCATATACATAGAATGAAGGCTATTGCTAAGCACATTGGTTTGTGCTTAAATTGTAAGCCGCCCTGAGTCTTTGGAGAAGGGCGGGATATAAATGGCAGTAAAATAAATAAAAAAAAACCTCCCAGAATTCCTCAGCCATGGCTGGCTGAGGAATTCTGGGAGTTGAAGTCCACAAGTCATAAAGTGGCCAAGGTTGGGGACCTCTGCATTAGGTTGTAAAAAGGAGCTGTCTCCAACTGAAAGCTGGGTATGGCACATTTGCCTTGATAACACAGAAGCTCTTGCCGTATGATCTGGACACTTGTACGTATATTGAAGCGGGAGAAATATAGTTGTTCTTACCCTCACAAACCCATGTTCCTTCCTGGCTATTGCTATGTCATATCCGTAGACCTGGATCATCACCAGTCCAACGTAGGACACACTCTTCACACCCCGATTCTCATTTTTGACGGTGACATGGAAGACCGGGAGAGTTGTGTCTGGTCCACAAGTCTTGGCTACGGTATAGGTGCAGGTGCCCATGAAGTCATATTTCCGCATGTCAAATGTCTGGTAATGGGGGTCACCCCGAGCCCAGCAAGTAGCAGAAGATTGAGGCACACACACCTTCTGGCCATTTTGTATTTTGCCAGTCTCCTTCTTCCGGCACTGTACAGGAGGACTTGTGGGAACAGGCTTAGCTTCTGGGTAACAAAAGGCAGCATGTTATTTAACGGCATAGGTCCGGGCTATCTGGTCAACTGTTTTGTCCCACTAAGACCCAGGGCTTTTTTCTCATAGAACGCTCAGAACGGAGTTCCGGCACCTTTTTTGGATGGAACCTTGTACGGTAGGCAAGGTGGGTTGTATGACATATGTGAGTTCTGGCACCTTGTTTCTTTTACAAAAAAAGCACTGCTAAGACCAACCCATCCTACCCAGGCTCAGAAAAGGCCTACTGCAGATCCCGTTGGCCAAAGAACTCTGATTGTTGGGATCCAGAAGAAGAGAAGAGATCCTTCGCTGCTGCAGCTCCCACACTTTGGATCATCCTGCCCTCCAAGATAAGATCTGCCCCCCCCCCCCAACCTCTTGTCATTCCATAGGAGCCTAAAGACCTAGCTCTGCAGTTTGGCCTGAGAAGCCAATGGAGGAGTTCAACTCTGGAGGAGGCTGCTAGATTGAGAGCAGATGCCACCTCCCCCCCACCCTCTTTCTCTGCTCCCCACTCGTCCATCTTTATTTTTTATAATCGTGTGGATTTTTTTTGGTTTTTCTTTGTTTTCTTTTTCCTTGGTTATTCTGTTGTTCTGTTGTTATTTTGCTTTGTTTTAACTTCCTTTTAAGTTCTTCATTTTTTAAATGGTTGTAAGCCAGCTAGAGTAGGTGGCCAATAAATTATTCTTCTTCTTCATCATCATCATCATCATCTTCCATCCTGCAACAATATCTGTAACACCATCAAACATGAGGACCTGCCTATCCCAGCTCCTTGGAAAGGACTCAATAGGTTGATAAAAATGCAAACCCAGTCTGAACATCTGGATAATAATAATAATAATAATAATAATAATAATAATAATAATAATAATAACAATAACAACAACAACAACAACAAAACAACAATAACAATAATGACAAAAAATTCTGGATAGTGGACATGGCAATGGCTGGAGACACAAAATAGACGAAAAAGGACTGGAGAAGATAACAAAATACAAAGACCTACAAATAGAAATAGAAAGACTGTGGCAAAGGCAAGCAAGGGTAGTACCAATAGTAATAGGCACCTTGGGTGCAATCCCAAAACAAATGGAGCACCACTTGGATGCCATTGGCATTGACAAATTTGCCATTAGTGAATTCCAAAAGGTGGCCTTATTAGGAACTGCTTCCATCCTGCGGCATATCTGTAATACCATCAAACATCCACATCTGCCTATCCCCGGTCCTTGGTAAGGACTTGATAGGTAGACAAAAATGCCAAATCCAGTCTGAACATCTGGCTGACTGTGCAATGATCATCATCATCAACAACAACAACAATTCATCCTGCCTTTCCTTTAGGACCCCCCAAACCCTTACCTACTATAAATATTCTATGGTATAGAAATTCTGGTTCCAATTGTGGTCATAAGTCAAGGACTACCTGCATTAAGTTCCCAAATCATAAGTCAATAATCATTTAATTTTAACCTAAAGCCTGTATTGCTACCAGCTTGCCCTCTGTGGGATCCATCTGCCCATCTTTTTTTAGCAAAGAATGGGTGCCCACAGCTAAAACAGGCCATGGTATTTTGCTTTATAAGCATTATCCAGCCTCCTGTTCTCTTAACTTAGTATTTCCAGTACTCACCCTTTTGGCAGACTCCTACTGCTCCGTAGCTGTTCCTCTTAGCAATGCCCACACTTAGCAGGCTAAAGGGGCTGTTTGGATGTTCTATGGAATGGATACATTCTTCCTTCCCGAGTCTGTACTCACTCCATGAATATTCTGTTCCTGTGATCTCTTTCCAGGAGACACCTCCCAAGGCATCCCCATCCATGGTGAATCCACCAGCAACAGCTGTCTTAGCAATGATGAGAGCATAATTCTCAAACTCCATCTGACTCTCAAAAGAGTAGGATGTGCAGTAGCTGAGAACATCAGGGATGGTCAGAAAGAAAGGGTGAAAGGTGAGACCTGAATGGATACCCCCAGTGCAGAAAAAAGAGACCTGGATGCCAAAGTTGGCAGTGATGAAGATGGGGCTTGTTTGTGTGACTTTCAGCTGAAGTAGTTGTCCAGACTTGAGGTCGTAACTTTTATGGGTGCTACCAGAGACATAGGTGACTGTGGTCATCTGCGAGGCTATTATATATGCAATATCATACTGAGTTTGGAAGGAAAGAGGAAGGATGAAGAAGGAACGGCCCCAGCTTTGGACCGGCAGCAGTTGTTCTACCACATGACTACAGTCGGCGTGCATTTGGGCACAGCTGTGCCCACTTAGCACTGCTACTGGGTGTGTTGCTCTGACAAGCGTGCCTGAGAGATCTTGGTAGCTCTGAAGCTGGATGGCTTCATAAGGTAGAAGGGTAACACGCAGCTTACTGCCTGCGGAATAAATGTGGCCTTGGAATCTCACACTTCCCTTAAGATGAATCTCTATGACAGTGCTCGTGTGCCATGCAATGACAGAGAACTCTCTGTATGTTTTGGAGATCTCTCCCAAAGGCGTGAGAACATAATACACCCTTCCTAGATTCTGGATAGAATAGACAGCTGTGGTGTCAGCTGAATTTTTCTTTGAGCTCAAGGCCACGACAGAGATATTTTGATTGGCTGTCACCAAGACAGTGTGGCAGGATTTAACGGTGCCAACCATCTCTACATAAGGAGGGAGCTTCACTACTACGGTCTCTCCTGGGGAAAGAGAGAACTCTTTCTTGAAGGTGGATTTATAGACTAGGACATTAACAGTAGTGAGGGGAAACTCCCCAGTGATGATAAGCTGAAATTCAGCCTCTGAATAGTCTAACTGGTAATTTTGCATGAAGGCTGTGATGAATTCCTGGCCGATAGGCGCCACAGCATGGAGACCTACAAGGAAGGGAAAACACAGAAAAATGAGGGCCAGGAAACAAAGCAACACATATGAAGGTTTGCATAACCCAAAATGTCCTTTCATTGAATGGGGTCATATCACATGCTTAACCGTATCATGTAAAAACCCTCCCTGTACATAGTTTCTAAGTTTGCTTAATGCTAACCATTGTAACTTCAGGGAGGGGCAGACTTTGTTATGTGAACCCATCCCATTTAGTTTTCTGATGGTTCAAGGTTCCATACAAACCTCCAACAGGAGTTAGTTCAGTAACCCGGTTGAGTTTAGTCTCTGAATATGGACTTTGTAAAATCCTAGAGAACGACAAAATGGCCTACTGCAGGGGTATCCAATTCTGGCAACTGCTGGACTTCAACTTCCAGAATTCCCCAGCCAGTCTCTGAATATGGACTTTGTAAAATCCTAGAGAACGACAAAATGGCCTACTGCAGGGGTATCCAATTCTGGCAACTGCTGGACTTCAACTTCCAGAATTCCCCAGCCAGCTATGGCTGGTTGGAATATCCCTGGAATACTTAAAGTTTCCAAGGTTGGACGCCCTTGGCCTCCTGTAGACTTCCCACTATCTGGGGTGTAAGTTAGTCCCATCACCCCAAAAGCTATCACAAATTTATAATATTGATATGACAGAAAGGAGAAATTATTAAATACTCAAGGAACAATTACAGCAACTACATTTAACTCAAATTTAATCAAGTGAGACTTTCTTCTATTTTCATCCATTTCTTCAGCCAGGACATGTGTACCTTCTGAAATGCAATCCCTGTTATGTTCTTTGATATCCACATCAGTCAAATTTGACATTCCTGACTTAAGATTGGTGTTTTCAAACTGTTACATGGCCACTAGTTCCAAAACTGGATAAATAGTCCTCAGATTGCTGTTTTAACTAGTTCTTAACATGGGTTTCTAATAATAATAATAATAATAATAATAATAGTTAAATTGATATGTCACTGACTCTGGGCAGCTTGCACATTTTGTAAATGTTGTTATGTCTCAACTTTTAGCCTCTTCTTATAACTGACATCTGCGGGTGAACAGCCTGGAGGATTTTGTGTGCAAAAGGACACATATCCAATTCGTAAATCTCTCTAAACTAAGTAATTCTGGGAAAAGAGTAATCATTTCTGTTCAACGGTGATCTTTTCACATGAACATGACAGAGAAGCCGTTTAAGGTGTGTTTGCTATCAGCTCAGGAAATTGGATACAGAATAATATGTCTAAGCTACGGAAAGACAGGTTTCTGTTGAAGGTCTAAAGTAAAATTCCTGAGTGGTTTTACAGAGGAATTAATTACTAAGAAGATTTGATGGGCTTCTCTCTACCAGATGCATTCGTGCAGAGGCCAAACAGCCATCTGTTCGGGGTGCTTTAATTCCAATCTTTTGCACAAAGCAGGGTTGGCTCAGTAACCTGAGTCTTTATTTGTACAAATCAACAGGCACTCTTGACACATTTATGAATGATCCACAATTAGAACAATTTAAACTGATTACCTCCTTAAAATATTTAGCAAACACACAGAGGAGAAGGTTCACCTGTGAATGTTTTCAGTGCATAATAATTCATCTCCAGATTAAAGTATTTCACAGAATTCCTGATTTCCCAGAGTTCATATTTCTTCAAAGCATACCAACCAGGATAGTTTAATGTCTTGGCAGACTTATGCACTTACTGCAACTCAAATCCCAGAGCTATTTTCTTTCCTGACTCTGTGATGTGAATCTGCTCTGGAGTTTTACCTAAATTCAATTTGCAATGTATTCATCTGATTCATGAATCCAGGGGGTGTACAGGCATTTGTTTCAACATTATTTCCTACTCACCTGTGAGCAAGGCCAGTCCTATGGCTAGTGGCAGCAGCCTATAAGTCCCCATGGCTGTGAAAAAGAGAATGGAAAATGGTAATTAAAGACGAGGAACTGGGTGAAAGTAACAATTCAACATGTACTTTATTTTTATCCCACCTTTATTATTTTTATAAATAGCTCAAGGAGGTGAACATACCTAAAACTTCTTCCTCCCCCTCCCACAGCCACAACCCTGTGAGGTGGGCTGGGCTGAAAGAGAATGACTAGCCCAAAGTCAGCCAGGAGAAAGAAGGAATATTTGGCATGTTCACCTCCTTGAGTTATTTATAAAAATAATAAAGGTGGGATAAAAAAAATCGAAACAAATGTAAACTACAGAAAGAAAAGGAAAAAAGCCATTTGTACTACAATGCCCATAAACAGGATTACCCCCACCTCTCCATGCCTATTATTCTGAAATCCTGAAACTGTAAACGCGATAAATTTAGAAGCCATAAGAAACAGTGATATAAACAATGTAAAATTGATACGGTACTCAAGAAGCAATTTGAAAAATTGGTCTCTGTCTCTCTGTCTCTGTCTCTGTCTCTGTCTCTGTCTCTGTCTCTGTCTCTCTCTCTCTCTCTCTCTCTCTCTCACACACACACACACACACACACACACACACACAATTTTGCTGCTTGATTTCTGCAGCTTTTCCAGCAAATAAATCCCATTCAATTCAATGGGATGTATTTCTGTTTAGGGTTAGCAAAAACCGGACTGGGCTGCACCTTAACCTCCAATTCTTTTTCTGATGCTCCTGTGGGAAGTCATCTCCCCAGAGAAGAAAATATTAAAAGGGCAGGAAAATACATTTCCTAAAAAGAAGTTAAAAGGCAGAAAAGCATGCCCAGGTTTTCTTAATAGCCCCAAGTCTCCCTCCCCGGAGCAGAAACCAACTCTATAGAAATGCAGATGTAAACCATTCAGAAAGGTTGAAGCTAAGACTTCTGAAATCTACATACCCCAGCCTCAGGGAGGTGGGCTGGGATAGACAACCAGCAAGAATCCTAGAGGGGCACACCTAGGCTCAGGACAGAATACATGACAAAGGAAATACAAAGCTTGAAACAGGAAATAACTCCAGACAATAGAGTCCAGGGGGTATAAAAACCCACTACCCACATGTGCTCAATCCTTCTTTTCCTGTAGGGTCCATGTTTCTGTCTGCCTTTCCTCCGCAGTAAACTACAACCTTCTTCCCAAAGCAGTTGCCATGTTTATTCCCCGCTTGGAGGAACCATGATGGAGACTCAATGTGCTTCTAAATGGTGTGTGTGTGTGTGTGTGTGGCTACTAATACAAACAGGCAATACAAACATTCTGGATAAATTTTTCCTCCCACCATACAGAAGTCCCAAGGTGTTCAGGACTTGCTGTGCCAACTGTTCCCAAATGCCTTTTATGTTACGGTAGATTTTAATCTTATACAGTTGCAAGAAAAAGTATGTGAACCCTTTGGGATTACGTGGAGTTTTGCATGAATTGGCCATAAAATGCGCTCTAAACGTCATGTAAGTCGCAACAATAGAAAAACACAGTCTGCTTAAAATAATACTACACAAACATTAGCTGTTGTCATGTTTTAATTGAACATAACATGTAAACATTCACCATGCAGTAAAGCTCCAACCTCCAGTAAAATTCCAAGGGGGAGGGAACCAGTACCCCTCAGGTGATTTGCAATTCATATGACATGAGGAGGTATCAGGAAAGAGATCTAAGCCCTGAACATCTTGCTCTGGTGGACTCAGATTGGGCTCAATATGTGCAATTTAAAGGATGGAATGTCCTTGCTTGGATACTGGCTAACATTAATTGGGCATTACAAATTACAAACCTGGATGCGCTGAATTAAGAGCTAAGGCAGGAAACAACTCTTGAAAATGGGCAGCCAGTGGTTAGGTGCTGAGGCAAACCATGGCTGTAAAGATTTTTGGGAGCAATGTGCAAACCTGACTGGAAGCTAACATTTGAAAATAATTGGCAGAGAATATTGGTAACTATAAATTTCTTTTCCACCTAAGTTTTGCCCTGACTTTTAGAACTTTATGGGCAGAAATCCTGTTCCGCTGCCTCCATTAGTGTTTTTCTTTTTTGCATTAACAATTTAAAGCTTGTTTACCAAGTATCCCTGATCAGACCAATTTTAATCTTGTGCCAGTAAGTGTGTCATTCACACACTTAGGGCACAAAGGGGGGATTGTGGGAAGTCATCTCCCCAGAGAAGAAAATATTAAAAGGGCAGGAAAGTACATTTTACAAAATGTTTTATAGATGGCATTTAGATCCTAAAAAGCTTGCAAGTATGTATCCGAATTACCAGCCTAAATGTTGGAGGTGCGGTGATGAAGATGCAACATATTTTCACATATGGTGGACATGTAAGAAGGTTAAGGTTTTTTGGATAAAAGTCTGGTGGAATATGCAGAAGATTTTTAAACGGAGGATAAAGTTTTGTCCGCAATTTTTTTTGTTGGGAATAATTGTTGACGCTACAGTTGTGGACTCCAAGTTGATGTTGAACTTAGTTACGGCAGCAAGACTTTTGATAGGTCAATATTGGAAGAAAGAGGAACTGCCGACCATAGAAGAGTGGACTTTAAAGGTTTCTGACCTGGCAGAGATGGCGAAGATTTCGGCCTATTTGAAAGATCATTCGCAAGAACGTTACATTATGGAATGGAGAAAATGGATTGAGTTTATCCAGAACAAGTATAGAGTTAAGAAGTTTTATGTAGCATTCGAATAAGTCTTCTTTCGTTTTCTTTTTTCTTTTTCTATTTTAGTTTTTTATATATATTTAATATTGCTAAGGTTTGTTTTATCCTATATAAGCTAGAGAGTGATGGATTTTAGAATTTATAGTTGTTAGTATATGGTTGTTTATGATTGCTTTTTTATATATATATACCTTGTATTTAGCTCTGGGAAGTCGGGGGGGGGGAGGGGGGAGGGGGGAGGTAGGGGGGAGGAGGGAGGGGGGAGGGGGGGAGGGAGGGGGGGAGGAGGGAGGGGGAAGGGGGGTTTTTTAAAGGAAAACTGTATTTTAAAACTTTTCAATAAAAAAAAAAGAAAGTACATTTCCTAAAAAGAAGCTAAAGAGGCAGAAAAGCTTCCCCAGTTTTTCTTAATAGCCCCAAGTCTCCCTCCCCCAAGGAGAAACCAACTCTATAGAAATGCAGATGTAAACCATTCAGGAAGGTTGAAGCTAAGAAGACTCCTAAAATCTACATACCCCTGCCCCAGGGAGGTGGGCTGGGACATACAACCAGCAAGTATCCTAGAGGGGCACACCTAGGCTCAGGACACAGTAGGTGACAAACGAAATACAAAGCTTGAAACAGGAAATAACTCCAGACAATAGAGTCCAGGGGGTATAAAAACCCACTACCCCATGTGCTCTCCCCTTCTTTTCCTGTTGGATCCATATTTCTGTCTGCCTTTCCTCTGCAATAAACTACAACCTTCTTCCCAAAGCAGTTGCCATGTTTATTCCCCGCTTGGAGGAACCATGATGGAGACTTTTCTTCCTACACTCCCAATCTCTTGAAATGGTTTTAGGATGTTTTTGTGTGTGTGTCTGTGTGTGTGTGCGCACACACACACACACACAGGGGGAAGAGAAACTTTGGTTTTTCTCATTTATTTTGATGAAAAGATTGATTAAATGAAGCAATCCATTTTAACATGAGTGGAACGGCTTCAAAACGCTCATTATTGTTTCACACCAGCTGTGGCTAATTTAAAAAATATTTCTTTTTTCTATTAGGGTTGCAACATTTTCTTCAATTCATTGCTTCATGGAGCTGCTCCAGAATCAATCAAAACCATTTTCCCCCATGCACAACTCAATGCTTTTTAAAAAAAAAACAAAATAATAATAATGCCTGCCATGATAAGAACATTCAATTATCTTTTTTTTAAGGATGTTTCCTCTTTTTATTCAAATTCACTATTTTATTCAGAGGCAAATTGCTCAAGCTGCAACTGAGTAATGCTCATATTAACATTTGAGGGGATATATCTATTTTGGGGTTTAGATTTACACCTGGTGCCGGAAATCTTTGGATGCAGCCCTAGAGATTCTCCAGACATGCCTCTCAAACGGTAATTTTTGAGGTGACAGCATAAGCAGTCACGATATTAGTAACAATTGTGAAAGGGATATTGGAATCCTATGGGGCAATCACTTAAATATGAGCTTGCAGTGTGCTGCAGCTGTCAAAAAAGCCAACGCAGTCCTAGGCTGCATTAACAGAGGGATAGAAAAAATTTGAAAATGGCTTCTGATGTGCATATTCTTTTGAAAAAGTGTCCCAGATTATTATCAGATGTCTAGGGAATTATCTGCTACAGAGTTTTCCCCAGCTTGGTATCTTCCATTTACCATGAGACAGAAATCCCATCCATTTGGGAATTTTGGAAGATGTGTTCCCAGAAGAAGAGACTGTATTATATAATCTTCAGGAAATAACAGAATGACAGAGTTGGAAGGGACCTTGGAGGTCTTCTAGTGAGATCCTATACCTTTCCAGACAAGTGACTGTCCAGTCTTTTCTTAAAAGCCTCCAGTGTTGGAGCACCCACAACTTCTGAAGACAAGCAATTCCACTGGTTAATTGTTCCAACTGTCAGGAAATTTCTCCCTAATTCTCTCCTTGATTAGTTTCCATCCGTTGCTTCTTGTCCTGTCTTCAGATGCTTTGGAGAACACCTTGACTCCCTCTTCTTTGTAGCAGCCCCTGAGATATTGGAAGACTGCTATCATGTCCCCCTTATCCTTCTCTTCATTAAACTAGACATACCCAATTCCAGCAACCGTTCCTTATATGTTTTAGCCTCCAGGCTCCTAATCATCGTGGTTGCTCTTCCCTGTACTCTTTCTAGAGTCTCAACATCTTTTTTATGTTATAACAACTAAAGCTGGATACAATATTCCAAGTGTGATCTTACCAAGGCATTATAAAGTGATTTTGATTCAATCCCTCTATTAATGCAGCCTAGAACTGAGTTGGCTTTTTGGCAGCTGCAGCACAAAACAAAAAACAGAGAGCTGTTGGATTGCCACTTAACCACCTTCAGGAATTCCCCACCTCATTCATAACAAGACCCTCACTTGAACACCCACACCTGAAGCCCTTATAAACAGAGGAACATGGACACTAAACTTTGCTGAAGATGTTACCTAGGCCAATACGAAACATTCAGAAACCAACCCACAAGCTCGGAGAACAAACCTTTACCATCCTAATTCCCCATATTTAGTGGCCACCATTCCTCCATTACAGATAGTTCTCAACTTACCACTCTAGTTGAGCCCAAAATTTCCATGGCTAAGCAGTGGCAACGTGAGCTGCACCCCAGCTACGATCCTTTTGCCACAGATGTGAAATGAATCACTGCAGTTGTTAAGAGACCCATCTGGTCTCAAGCTTCCCCCATTGAAAGCTGGCTGGGAAGCTTACAAAATGGTGATCCCAGAACAATGCAACTGTCGTAAATGCGTGCCAGTTGCCAAGCACCCAAACTTTGATCACACGACTGTGAGGATGCTACAAAAGTCGTTTCAAGTCACTTTTTCGGTGCCGTTATAACTTCAAACGGTCCCTAAACAAATGTCGCAAGCTGAGGACTACCTGTATTTAGGCAACGTCTATGATGACTTCACCTTCCCATGTTTGTTTCACAAGAAGTTAGAGTATCCCACCTACCTGCCGATGAGAGCTGTATCCTAGCACCACTTTTGCAGACTTTATATATTGGTGGGAATCTAAAACGCATTCAAACATAGGAGTGACCGGTTGAGTCATTATTGCTTCTGGGAGGAGGGAGGCTAAATGTGGCTTTGGGTCAATACAATCTCAGTTTTCCTTGCCACGAAAGGGTCTGGATTATTTAAAATGATATTTAATTCACCTCATCAGGGTGTAGCCCAAGTATTAAGGTTCGGATCCTAGCTAAATCTTCTATAGTTTTTTTCCTAGTAGAAGTAAAAGAATTTGAATGTTCTCTTTTTGATCTCAGCTTATTTAATTTCCCATACTCTTTCATTAATTTTGTTCTCTGATATGTTTACAGAAAGTTAAGCTTTTTGGAGAACTTCCTTGTGGATATCTTTGATAGTATAATCAGATACATGTTTTTACTGATGTAATTCTGAGATCAATGAAGTACAGAAGTACATAAGAAGTTATAGGACTGGAGTTTACATAAATACCCAAGATGGGCAGATAATATTTCTTATCTGGTTTGTAATTTTCCATTCAATTCTGCCTTAATCTTTAAATTTTAAAATTCACAAAAATTCATAACGTATACATTATTCACTGAGCATTCTTGAGCATATTTATCTCTTTTTTAAAAAAATAAACATTTCTAAATGCATTTCCTTCATATTACATCTCAATTCCAAATACAAAGTTTATTTGTATTTATTTGTATTCATAAGCTGAGCTGCAGATTGCACTAGAAAATTCATAGAAGTGTGACTTCACAGTTTGCATTACAACCTGCAATTTGTTTGAAGCAGTTTCAAGCACATTTACATGGAAGAAAGTTTTGCTGAAGAAAGTGGAATTTTACTTTTAGCAAATATATTTGCTAAGGTCTCAGCAGCGTAGTGGCCTAGAGGTGGAGCTCTCGCCTCACAATCAGAAGGCTGTATATTCAATCCTAGGTAGTGGCAGATATTCCTCTCTTTGGGCCCAAAGAGAAAATATCTGCTGTGAGCTCCACATAGGCATCAGGAAGGGCATCCAGCCAGTAAATACTCAGCTGCATTCAGTCACTCTGACTCCACCCCGATGCAAGGGATTATGGGGTCATTAAAAGAAAAAAAAAGTTGCTAAGGTCTGGTTGAGTCTTATCTCTCAAACATTGGAGAAGTTGAGTTTGACCTATTCCTTAATAGAAAACTATTTTAGGAAAAATTGGGCCATTTGGCTTTCTTACAATCTAACACACAGTTCTCAATGAAGCATTGATCTCATAACATTATTTAGGATGGGAGTATTTCCAGAGGAGTTTCAGAAGAAAAAAGTTACTTAACCTCTACCATTTTCCTCTACTTTAGCCTTTAGGCCATTTTCTGCTTCAAGTATTTTCAGCATCTTTTTATTTAGCCTTTCTCAGAACTTTGCATTTAAATGTTTGCTGATCCATCCTATCAATATTTGTTGCCCGCTTTCACAGGGGATTAAATAGGAAGGGATTTTCACCGTCATGGCTCTTTAATCTTCTATTGACTGAAACTATGTACAGCAAAGGAATTAAGGTCTCATGAAGCTTCTCTGAACTCAGCCATGACACATCACAAATACAGTTTGGATAACTTCCTGAATTGGAGGCCTTTTGTTATATACCACTTTATAGATCTGGGCTGCAACATGCTAGTAGAGGTATTGTTGATAAAACAATAAGAACACTTTCTCAGCTTACAAGGAGTGTGTGATGGTGGGTTCCACTTCAAACCAGTTGGCCTCATCTTCTTATATTACATTTTGTTTCAAAGATAAGGCAGTCAGGTATACCCAGGGGTGATGCAAAAAGTCTAGAAAACCCACAGCAGGATTAGTTCAGAGGAAGTATTGATCCTCCATCCATCCACCCACTCATCCATTCATTTCCCTGCTTTTAAAGAGCTCAAGATGACTTACAAGAAGCCATCTTTATTTTATTCTTTCAACGTCAACTTGGTGGAAAAGATTAAGCTGAAGGAAAGTATCTGGCCCTATGTCACCAGGGTTTCTTTCATGATCAATGAGTTTTGGAACTGTAGGGGTTTTATTTTAGCACAATTCAATAGTCTAACCATGATACCGTATAGAAGCACCCTTGCCTCCATGAAACTGAAGGAACTGTTGAAGGAGCAATGAAGACTAACAGACAGTGGAAATCATAAAGGCTGCATTCACACATAATATTGTCCCCAAATGTTACCACATATTTCGTACTACATATTTTAGGCTTCCTGAATGGGCATAATGTGTGATACTCACATGCCACACAGGTCGTTTGACCATCATCCCATTAGCCTTTCCTTTCCTTTCCTTCCTCCCATCCATCCATCCATCCATCCATCCATCCATCCATCCATCCATCCATTATTCACATACTGCTATAATCTGTATAGAATCTTGAAAGGAGCATGGGTAATATGAAAACATAAGCAGTCCCCTAGTCTCACCATGACCAGCCAACGGCACATAGAAGCCAACAAATCTCCTAGCAGATGACCTTCAGAGGCAGACATACCTCCATCAAGGTTAAGAGCATGGATTACCATGAATTCCATGAACTGGTTCAACCCCTGTTTGAAGCCAGCCAAGCTGGTAGACTGTACCACCTTTATTTTATTATTTATTTGTTTATTAAATTTTTATCCACCCATCTCTTTTGCAAGATGATTCTGGGTCTCAGACAAGGTGATTCCCCTATAAGGTGATTCCGGATTCTGACTTTTCATAGGGGTTAATTCCAAAGTTGAACTATGCATCATGTAAAAAAATAAATCCTTTTGTCTGTCCAGATTCTTTGAGGATTCAGTTTTATTTTATTGGCTGATCTCTGGTTCTAGTTATTTGGAGAAGGGAACATAACTTCTCGTCCATTTTATCCACACTGTGCATTATTTTGTACCCCACAATCATGTCCTCTCTCCTTCATCTCTTTTCTAAATGAAAAAGGCCCAAATATTGCAATCTTTCCTCATCAGAAAACTGTTCCAGACCCTTCAACATCTTAGTTTACATCCTGTGTCATTTTACATTCTGCAGTTTACAAATCTTAGCACAGTCAATTTATAGAGAACCATTTTCAGATTAGAGATTTCACCCCTACTTCAATTTAAATTACGGTATGTACAAAAAAGTTAGATATTTATAAGAATGAATGATACCAAGTCTGAAGTATATAAGCAGCCTTGCCTCTAACTTAGGCATTTTTCAAATTCAAATGCCCTCAAATGTGGGGGGGGGAAGGGCAGTTAAAATCAGACTTAATACATGCTGAAATTTAATCCTTCCATCTCAGTTTGCATCAGGAGAAATCCAGCATCAATCTGTTGATTCAGAAAGAACCAGCGTGGGTTTGTGATGTCATGAAATATTTGCTACAATAGCCATTGTTTCTTCTTGGTTCAATACTGTACGATGCCCGAGGAGAATCTAAATAATATTCTCAAATAGTAAATTCTATGAAGATAATTTCTTAATGCAATGACACAAGTATTTCGCCTTGCTACATGAGCTTTGTCCAGTAAAGTTAGATGGCATCTTTTCTTTCGCTATGCCTCATTAAACCATGACAAATTACACTTAGCCATGATTTATGGCAGTTTTCTTGATTACCGGTAGAAAGCCATCATAGGTTCTGGAAACCTAGCACAGACTCAGCCAGAGATGTGAACAGAGCCAGCGTGATCTTTCAGTTGTCCTAGAGTGCCTGACCTTGGCCACATGAAGATGTAGGGACTTCGACTCCCAGGATTCCCAGAACTCCTATGCTTGGGGAATTCTGGGAGTTGAAGTCCACATATCTTCAAGTGGCCAAGGTTAGGAAACACTGCTCTTAGAGGGTGTTTTCACACTAAGACTCCTAAGCAATCCTCCTTCCATTGTTGACTAGACAAGGAATTTCAAACAGAAGTGGACTTCAGGTTTAATCAAATCCAGACAGAATTTAACAAACTTTTACTTAGAATACCACATCTAAGCACAAGGAAGCAGAGAAAATCTGAAGTTGAACTTTCCCAAAGTATCTTATATTACAACAGTGTGTACTTCTCGGTGCACTTTTTTTTGAAGATGAAAACTGCCTTGCAAATCAAAAAAAAAAAAGGATCATTCAGTGTATAATTGTTTTCCAGTTCATATAGTCCTATTCTTTCCCCCATGAAGCCAATGCAATAAAACCCACTGAGATATCCAAATTATTCAAATCAGAACAGAATTTTCCTTATGCTTGCTGTTTTCTGGTTTTAGCTTAACAGACCATGCCATCAGACTAGGAATCCATGCTTGCATGTATATGAGCTTTAACTGCTATGATTATAGCAGTCTGATTAGTTATTTCTCTGCTGAGTTTTCTCCGTCAACCTTATCCTTAGGCAAGTAAGGAAGAGCACAACTGTAATTTGAATTAATCCTTTCTGGTCATCCCCTCATTTCTATAAGCCATCCACGACTCCGTTTCCAAGGGTGGAAAATAACTACTGTCGAACACTCTGCAGACATTTTAGAAATTGAAATTACAGGCCCCTGGAAAATACTGCTAGTAATAAAGCTACAAAAGTGGGATGAAAAGCTAACAGAACTTTATCGGCTAAATCCGAAAGGGAAAACCAGAACTGCAGATAATTAACAGATGCTTGCAAGATCCACGGAGAGCCCCTCGGTAGCCTGTAATTTGTAATTTGTACTGTAGCAAAAGGGAAACGTGGTTAGATTTATGGAGAGTAGTCATATTTGTACATCATTAATTTCATTTTAAAGATGTACTTTGAATTGATTTATTTGGCTGGCAGCCACACTTTTGGGGATGGGGTCAATGGTATGTGAGCTAGACGCCAAGTATTGCACTTCAACCACCACCATCCCCCGCCTGATTCTCAAGGGGAAGACAGAGAGTATGGGTTATGGATGCCCCTAATGAAGTGCCTTTCCATCCAGACAAAGGTGAAATCTCCTTCAAGTTGAGTTTGACTTCAGTATCTTAATGTATGGTCCATATATTCCCTTGAGTCTAGCATCCAAGAACTAACCACGTTTGACCCTACTTGACTGTGCTTTGCACTAGGCTTGGCTGGAAGGAATAGTGGAGCAGAATCCCTAACCACCTATGAGTTCTCTGCAAAAGATCAGAGCAAGAACCACATCTTTGCAGTCTGGAGTGCTGATCTCCAGACCTTCCTACCTGTGCTGGAATGTACACCTGGAGAAGCAATGAAAGGAACATTTTTTGCAGCACAGAGCTTTCCCAGGAAAGATGCAGTAAACTCTGTCAAAGAGAGGTTCAAATTAAGAGATAGAACAACAGTCCCAAGAGGACTTACAGAGGGAGGAAGAGGCTCAAGGTAGCCATACCCTAGAATCTCTCAGGATATGTCTAGTACAGGGGTAGGCAACATTGGCTCTTTTATGACTCATGGACTTCAACTCCCACAATCCCTGAGCCAGCATGGCTCAGCTTGGAAACCTCTCCCTTTCCCCTCAGCATGGCTGGCTCAGGAATTCTGGGAGCTGAAGTCCATGAGTCATAAAAGAGCCAAGGCTGCCTATGAATCATTTGTTTCAAAACTTGCATTAATCTATTAGCCAATACTTTAGCAAAAATCTTATAATCTGTATTCAAAAGCGATATAGGTCTATAATTTTTAGGTTGAGTAAGGTCTTGATCCTCCTTTGGAATCAATGATACAAAAGCTGTCCTCCAAGATGGAGGAACAGCTCCTCCAGTCTGAATTTCATTAAACAAGATCTTTACAGGTTCAATCATTTCAACCAACAACATTTTATAATAAATTGCTGTTAATCCATCTGTTCCCGGGGCCTTACCCACTTTCAACTGTTTAATAGCTAAAGAGATTTCCTCTGATGTTATTAAGCGATTCATCTCAAGTTGTTGTTCTTTTGAAAGTCTCGGAAAATGAGCTTCCTGTAAATACTTATCTATATCTAAAGCTTGTATGTTTTCTCTAGAATATAATTTCGAATAAAAATCTAAAAAACTCCTCTTAATCAGCTTTTGTTGGTAGACTTCTTTTCCTTTATATTCTATTTTATCTATAGTACGTAATTTCTGTTTCTTGCTTAATTGGTAAGCCAACAACCTACCAGGCTTATTAGCGTTACAAAAAGTATTATGTCTAGCATAACGCAAATTAGTTGCTACTTGGTCAGCCAATAACATACTAAATTGTTCTTTCAATAAATGTATCGAAATCCTTAAATTATTATCCAATGGATTCAAAATAAAGTCTTTCTCCTTAGATTTAATCTCTTCCTCAAGATCTATACGTTTTTGCATTTGCTTATGCCTATAAGCATTGTTCATATAAATCAAGACCCCTCTCATATAAGCTTTACTGGCGTCCCAAACCATTCCCATCGATGTACCTTTATGCATATTTATAACAAAAAATTCTTTCACATGTTCTCTACATTTCTGCAAGAACACCTCATTTGTAAATAAGTTTTCATTCAGTCTCCAGGATCTTCTACTACCATCTTCAGCAAAAAACTCCAACCAAACAGGACTATGATCCGACAATGTCCTAAGAAAAATCTTAACGTTCTTAACCCTAGAGAAAAGATCAGTAGTAATTAAAATAAAGTCAATCCTAGAGAAAGATTTATGTCTATCCAAAAAAAGTAAAATCTCTGTCTTTCATATTCCTTTCCCGCCATACATCTCTTAATTCCAGATCCTCCTTCAAATAAAAAAAAAAGCTTTGGGCAATTTCGAATTAGAAAAGTTTTTGAAGGATCCCTGCTTGTCTTCAGATGGGTCCAAAACTCCATTCCAGTCCCCCATCATAATAACAGATTTGTAATCCAATTCAATTAGTCTCTGATGTAAAAATTTAAAGAATTTTTGCTGTTGTTGATTTGGAGCATATAATCCAATAAGAAGAACTTTCTTTCCTTGTAACATTAATTCAATACTAACATATCTCTCTTGTTTGTCCGATTCAATTAATCTAGCCGAAAAATCTTTTCTTAAATAAATGACCACTCCAGCCTTCTTGTCCAGAGCAAAAGATGCAAAATGTGTTCCCAGTTGGGAATTAGCCAGATACTTTTGGTCTTTTAATGCAATATGTGTCTCTTGTAAACAAACAATGTCATTTTTATGTTGTTTCAAATAATAAAATGCTTTCTTTCTTTTCTGTGGTGAATTTAAGCCATTAACATTCCATGTCAGGAACTTCACCACCTCTGGTGACCATGAGCCTTTGGAATATAGCCTGAAGATCACCTGTTGCTCTCTTCGGACGTGCTCCTCCCACAGGCTCTGAAACAGCTGCATCTTGCGTAGTTAGACCAGATACAGGCTTCTGTTTTTGCTCTTTTTCCATACGCTTGTATGCAGCCCTAGTCATTCTCTGTTCTTTCGGGTCCTCCTTTAACGCCAAACTCTGCTCCATAATCTCAGCCTGCTGCATCTCCTCAAGAAGCAATGACATTGCCCCTTCACTCAATTGTTTGTCTTCTTGTCTTACTTCTGTTCTTTTAACTCGAGGAGACAGTGGTGAGCCTGCTTTAAGGACCTTAGTATAAAAATCTTTTGCTTTTAAAATTGTATTCAACCTGTACCTCGTCCCTGCATAATTCACCACAATTCCATTGGGTATTTCCCATCTAAACTGAATTTGTCGCTTCTTAAGCTCATCGGACAGAAAAGCGAAATCTTTCCTTTTTCTAAGAATTTTTGGAGGTATCTCCTTTAAAATTATAATATCTTGGCCTGCAATTTGAAATCTTTCCCAATAAAAAGCCTGGATAATAGAA